>NC_042994.1:31150256-31152756 GCF_901001165.1 Salmo trutta
ACACACACACACACACACTCTTTCTCTCCTGTCTCTCCCTGGGGGACACTGACACACACACTGCTGAACACTGGACTGACCAACGACACATAGCACTGACACACACACTGCTGAACACTGGACTGACCAACGACACACAGCACTGACACACACACTGCTGAACACTGGACTGACCAACAACACACAGCACTGACACACACACTACTGAACACTGGACTGACCAACGACACACAGCACTGACACACACACTGCTGAACACTGGACTGACCAACGACACACAGCACTGACACACACACTGCTGAACACTGGACTGACCAACGACACACAGCACTGACACACACACTGCTGAACACTGGACTGACCAACAACACACAGCACTGACACACACACTGCTGAACACTGGACTGACCAACAACACAAAGCACTGACACACACACTGCTGAACACTGGACTGACCAACGACACACAGCACTGACACACACACTGCTGAACACTGGACTGACCAACGACACACAGCACTGACACACACACTGCTGAACACTGGACTGACCAACGACACACAGCACTGACACACACACTGCTGAACACTGGACTGACCAACGACACACAGCACTGACACACACACTGCTGAACACTGGACTGACCAACAACACACAGCACTGACACACACACTGCTGAACACTGGACTGACCAACAACACAAAGCACTGACACACACACTGCTGAACACTGGACTGACCAACGACACACAGCACTGACACACACACTGCTGAACACTGGACTGACCAACGACACACAGCACTGACACACACACTGCTGAACACTGGACTGACCAACGACACACAGCACTGACACACACACTGCTGAACACTGGACTGACCAACAACACACAGCACTGACACACACACTGCTGAACACTGGACTGACCAACGACACACAGCACTGACACACACATTGCTGAACACTGGACTGACCAACAACACACAGCACTGACACACACACGTATCCCACCAGACATGCCACCAGGGGTCTTTTCACAATCCCTAGGTCCAGAACAAATTCAAGGAAACGTACAGTATTATGCAGAGGAGTGATTGCATGGAACACCCTTCCATCTTATATAGTGTGAACAGCAAACCTGGATTAAAAAAACAAATAAAGCAACACCTCAGGGCACAACGCCTCTCCCCCATGTCACCTACTTGTTGTGTGTCTGTACTGACATGTGTAACTGATAGAAGCAGCCAACAAGTGCTCAGCATATGTGGGAACTCCTTCAAGACTGTTGGAAAAGCATTCCAGGTAAAGCTGGTTGAGAGAATGCCAAGAGTGTGCAAAGCTGTCATCAAGGCAAAGGGTGGCTACTTTGATGAATCTCAAATATAAAATATATTTTGATTTGTTTGACACTTTTTTTGGTTACTACATGATTCCATATGTGCTATTTCATAGATTTGATGTCTTCACCATTATAATACAATGTAAAAATAAAGAAAAAACCTGGAATGAGTAGGTGTGTCCAAACTTTTGACTGGTACTGCAAGTAAATTGTAAAGATTTTTGTCTGTATTGTCTCTATCGATACAAGCCCAACCCCAATAACACGAGCTGTCGTCATTGGCAACAGCTAATAGGATCCTAATAAATCGAATCTGATTTTCCTAGGGCACACACACACACACACACACACACACACACACACACACACACACACACACACACACACACACACACACACCCCACACACACACCCATTCATTTACTTTATGTTCGTATTCTGATCTTTTAATATTTCTTATTGTTGGTGCATTGTCCAGAAGGAATCTGCAAGTAAGCATTTCGTTGGACGTAACCAGTACAACTAATAAAACTTGAAACTTAAAATACAGCGGAGAAAAAGTCCCTAATTCTGCATGTCTACCTAGGTGTGTTATAACCTCTCATATAGAGACACTACCTGTATGTCCATGTCAGTGTGTTATAACCTCTCAAAGAGACACTACCTGCATGTCCACGCCAGTGTGTTATAACCTCTCATATAGAGACACTACCTGTATGTCCATGTCAGTGTGTTATAACCTCTCAAAGAGACACTACCTGCATGTCCACGCCAGTGTGTTATAACCTCTCAAAGAGACACTACCTGTATGTCTACCTAAGTGTGTTATAACCTCTGATATAGAGACACTACCTGCATGTCTACCTCAGTGTGTTATAACCTCTGATATAGAGACACTACCTTCATGTCTACCTCAGTGTGTTATAACCTCTGATATAGAGACACTACCTGCATGTCTACCTCAGTGTATTATAACCTCTCATAGAGACACCACCTGCATGTCTACCTCAGTGTGTTGTAACCTCTCATAGATACACTACCTGTGTGTCTACCTCAGTGTGTTATAACCTCTCATAGATGCACTACCTGCATGTCTACGTCAGTGTGTTATAACCTCTCATGGATACACTACCTTCATGTATAACACACTCTCATATAGAGA
>NC_042994.1:31157756-31170256 GCF_901001165.1 Salmo trutta
ACACACACTGAGAAACACACACACACACAGACTGAGAAACACACACACACACACACTGAGAAACACACACACACACACACTGAGAAACACACACACACACACTGAGAAACACACACACACTGAGAAACACACACACAAACACACACACACACTGAGAAACACACACACACACGGAGAAACACACACACACTGAGAACACACACACACTGAGAAGCACACACACACACACTGAGAAACACACACACACACTGAGAAACACACACACACACACTGAGAAACACACACACACTGAGAAACACACAAACACACACACTGAGAAACACACACACACACTGAGAAACACACACACACTGAGAAACACACACACACTGAGAAACACACAAACACACACACTGAGAAACACACACACACTGAGAAACACACACACTGAGAAACACACTCACACTGAGAAACACACACACACTGAGAAACACACACACACTGAGAAACACACACACACTGAGAAACACACACACACACACACTGAGAAACACACACACACACACACTGAGAAACACACACACACATACACACTGAGAAACACACACACACACTGAGAAACACACACACACACGGAGAAACACACACACACTGAGAAAACACACACACACTGAGAAACACACACACACTGAGAAGCACACACACACACTGAGAAACACACACACACACACACACTGTGAAACACACACACACTGAGAAACACACAAACACACAAACTGAGAAACACACACACACTGAGAAACACACACACACTGAGAAACACACAAACACACACACACTGAGAAACACACACACACTGAGAAACACACACACATTGAGAAACACACACACACACACACTGAGAAACACACACACACACACACACACTGAGAAACACACACACACTGAGAAACACACAAACACACACACTGAGAAACGCACACACACACACACACACTGAGAAACACACAAACACACACACTGAGAAACACACACACACTGAGAAACACACGCACACACACACTGAGAAACACACACACACTGAGAAACACACAAACACACACACTGAGAAACACACACACACACACACACACACACACACACACACACACACACACACACACACACACACACTGAGAAACACACACAGACACCAAATTACACCAACAGTGGTTCTGAATTTTTCTCTGTTTATCTTCTGATTCATTAGGAATTCTGTCAGATGTTGTTTTTGAAGAGTTTGGCTCAGCCTCATTGTCCTGTTTATGTATATGAATGTGTCTGTGTGTGTGTGTGTGTGTGTGTGTGTGTGTGTGTGTGTGTGTGTGTGCGTGTGTGTGTGTCTGTGTGTGTCTGTGTGTGTGTGTGTGTGTGTGTGTGTGTGTGTGTGTGTGTGTGTGTGTGTGTGTGTGTGTCTGTGTGTGTGTGTGTATGAAGCGTGTGAAGCGTGTACATTAGATGGTAATTTATGGAATCCCGAGGGTACGTTTACAAAAAAATCAGAAAGACCCTCGAATACATTTTGACATCTTGTTTTTATTCTTTCTCTCTCTTCTGTCTCTCTTCTCTCTGTCTTCTCTCTTTCCCGTCTCTGTCTTCTTACTGTCTTCTCTCTCTATTCTCTCTCTTCTCTCTCTCTTCTCCCTTCCCGCTTTCTCGTCTCTGTCTTCTTTCTGTCTTCTCTCCTCTCTCTCTTCTCTCTTCTCTCTCTCTTCCCTCTTTCTCGTCTCTGTCTTCTTTTGTCTTCTCTCCTCTCTCTTCTCTCTCTCTTCTCTCTCTCTTCTCTGTCTCCTCTCTGTGTTCTCTCTCTTTCATTAACTAGTTCCCTCTGTGTCTCAGAGTAGGAGTGCTCTCTTCTCTCTCTCTTCTCTCTGTCTTCTCTCCTCTCTCTATAACGACACAGGGAGAGACCCAGATGCAGACACAGGAAGCAGATGGTTCGAGTCTCTGATATTTATTGAACAACAAGGGGCAGGCAAGAGGCAGGTCAAGGACAGGCAAAAGTTCATAAACCAGGTCAGAATTTCAAACGGTACAGGGCAGGCAGGCAGGCTCGAGGTCAGGGTAGGCTGAATGGTCAGGTCGGTGGGCTTAGTGTCAGGGCAGGCAAGAGGTCAGGGTAGGCTGAATGGTCAGGTCGGTGGGCTTAGTGTCAGGGCAGGCAAGAGGTCAGGGTAGGCTGAATGGTCAGGTCGGTGGGCTTAGTGTCAGGGCAGGCAGGAGGTCAGAACCGGGAGGACTAGAAAAACAGAGACAATGAAAAAACAGGAGCTCGGAAAAACACGCTGGTAAGCTTGACAAGACGAACTGGCAACAAACAGAATAAATACACTAGGAATAATGGGGAAGATGGATGACACCTGGAGGGGGGTGGAGACAATCACAATGACAGGTGAAACAGATCAGGGTGTGACAGTACCCCCCCCCTAGGGGACGCCACCTGGCGTCTTACCTGGGCAGAGACCTGGTTGACCGGGGTGCCGGCAAGTCCCGTGTAGACAGCCATACCCTCCGCCTGAGACAATAGCGGGGAGCCGGTGGTGGTCCGCTTGTCGAGGTGGTCTTGAAAAGAGCCGACCGAGCTCTTTTCCAGGTACGTCAACAGCGGCGGAGGAACATCATGTTGACTTCTACTTCTTTTTTCTTTTTTAAAATGTTACCCCTTTTTTCTCCCCAATTTCGTGATATCCAATTGGTAGTTACAGTCTTGTCTCATCGACTGCAACTCCCCTACGGACTCGGGAGAGGCGAAGGTCGAGAGCCGCATCCTCCGAAACACAACCCAACCAAGCCGCACCGCTTCTTGACACAATTCCCACTTAACCCGGAAGCCAGCCGCGCCAATGTGTCAGAGAAAACACCATATACCTGGCAACAGTATGCACTGTGCCCAGCCCGCCACAGGAGACATCCCTGCCGGCCAAACCCTCCCCTAACCCGGACGACGCTGGGCCAATTGTGCGCTTGCCCCATGAGTCTCAGATTCAGAGGGTGTGGCAGCGGAACTGTACAGGTGGGAAAGGGCGTCCGGCTCCACCCTGGGCGGTAGGAGATGGTGAAATTGAAACGGGTAAATAACAGGGCCCGACAGGCCTGCCTTGGCAGTGCGGAGGTATTCTAAATTCTTGTGGTCAGTCCAAACCAAAAATAGATGTTCCGCCCCTTCCAGCCAGTGCCTCCTCTCCTCCAGCCGCCATCTTAACCGCCAGAAGTTCCCGGTCCCAACGTCATAGTTCCTTACCCAACGTCATAGTTCCTGATAGGACAGGAAGGCACAGGGATGAAGCTTTTGGTCCTGGACAGACCGCTGGGACAGGACAGCCCCTACTCCCATGTCGGAAGCGTCAACCTCAACCACAAACTGACGGGCCGGGTCCAGATGGATGAGGATGGGGGCTGTAGTGAACTGCTGCTTCAGGTCCACAAATGCCCTGTCAACAGCTGGGGACCATGTGAACGGTACCCTGGGAGAAGTGAATACAGAGAGGGGAGACGCCAGGGTGCTGGAGCCCCGGATGAAACGCCGGTAGAAATGAGCAAAACCCAGGAACCGTTGTAGCTGCACCCTGGATGTGGGTTGGGGCCAATCCACCACCGCCCTCACCTTTTCAGGGTCCATCTGGACATTCCCTTCAGCGATGACGTATCCCAGAAAGGAGATAGTAGAGCGGTGAAAATCGCACTTCTCTGCTTTCACAAACAACTCATTCTCCAGGAGACGCTGAAGGACTTGTCGGACATGGAGAATGTGTTCTTGGGCAGAAAGAGAGAAAACAAGGACGTCGTCGAGGTAGACAAACACAAAACGATTCAACATGTTCCGGAGCACATCGTTTACCAGGGCCTAGAAAACAGCGAGAGCGTTGGTGAGCCCAAACGGCATGACCAGGTATTCATAATGTCCACTGGCAGTATTGAAGGCCATCTTCCGCTCGTCTCCCTCGCGGATCCAAACAAGGTGGTAGGCATTCCGAAGGTACAGCTTGGAAAATATAGTAGCCCCCTGGAGAGTTCGAAAGCAGAGGAGAGGAGTGGTAGGGGGTAATGATTCTTAACCATGACGTCATTGAGGCCCTGGTAGTCGATACATGGACACAGGGTCTTGTCCTTCTTCTCCACAAAGAAGAACCCTTAGGCAGAAGAGCGAATGCTCCCGGCAGCCAGAAAGACCTCAATGTAGTCCTCCATGGCCTTGGTCTCTGGGCCAGACAGGGAATATAGCCGGCCTCGAGGCGTTGTGGTGCCCGGGAGGAGGTCAATAGCGCAGTCGTAAGGACGATGCGGAGGGAGAGAGGTAGCACGAGCCTTGATGAAAATCTCAAGGAGATCCTGGTACTCTGCAGGAAGGGCAGAGAAATCCGAGCCTTTACTTATACCTGAAGGAGGACGTCCCTGGGGAGGCTGCGCCGCCTTAAGGCAATGTGAGTGGCAAAATGGGCTCCAATCCAGGGTTGAACCAGTGGTCCAGTCAATAACGGGGTTGTGCTTCTGGAGCCATGAAAATCCCAAAACAACCGAGACTTGGGGAGATTCGATGAGGAGAAGCTGTATGGACTCACTGTGATTGCCTGATACCCGCAGGTTAATGGGAACTGTGCTGTGCGTGACCCTGCCAATGGAGCCATCTAGTGCTCTGGCTTCCATGGGAATGGAGGAGAGTTGTGTGGGGATATCTAGCTCAGATAACAGGGTAGAGATATCTAGCTCAGATAACAGGGTAGAGATATCTAGCTCAGATAACAGGGTAGAGATATCTAGCTCAGATAACAGGGTAGAGATATCTAGCTCAGATAACAGGGTAGTGTCCATAAAACTCTCATCTGCCCCAGAGTCGATGAGCACCAGGAGAGACTTAGACCGGTCACCCCACATTAGGATAACAAAAAAGGGAGTATGAGTAACGGCAGTTAGAAAAATCCCAGTCTGGCCCACCAGCATACTCGTTCCTACTGATGAGCCTGGTCTTTTGACTGGGCAGGTGGCTATGAAATGACCCGCAGCACCACAATACAGACAACAGTTGAAGCTCAGCCTTCGTGAACATTCCTCCTCTCTATCTTCTCCCCCTCCTCTCTATCTTCACCCCCTCCTCTCTATCTTCTCCCCCTCCTCTCTATCTTCACCCCCCTCCTCTCTATCTTCATCCCCTCCTCTCTATCTTCACCCCCCTCCCTCTCTATCTTCACCCCCTCCTCTCTGTCTTCACCCCCTCCTCTCTATCCTTCACCCCTCCTCTCTAACTTCATAACCTCACCCCTTCCTCTCTATCTTCACCCCCTCCTCTCTATCTTCACCCCCTCCTCTCTATCTTCATCCCCTCCTCTCTTCCTTCACCCCCTCCTCTCTATCTTCACCCCCTCCTCTCTATCTTCACCCCCCTCCTCTCTATCTTCATCCCCTCCTCTCTATCTTCTCCCCCTCCTCTCTATCTTCACCCCCCTCCTCTCTGTCTTCACCCCCTCCTCTCTATCTTCACCCCCTCCTCTCTATCTTCACCCCCTCCTCTCTATCTTCACCCCCTCCTCTCTATCTTCACCCCCTCCTCTCTATCTTCACCCCTCCTCTCTATCTTCAACCCCCTCCTCTCTATCTTCACCCCCTCCTCTCTATCTGCACCCCCCCCTCCGCTGTCTTCACCCCTCCTCTCTATCTCAGACCCCTCCTCTCTATCTTCACCCCCTCCTCTCTATCTTCACCCCCTCCTCTCTATCTTCACCCCCTCCTCGCTATCTTCAACCCCTCCTCTCTATCTTCATCACCCCCCGCCTCTCTATCTTCACCCCTCCTCTCTGTCTTCACCCCTCCTCTCTGTCTTCACCCCCTCCTCTCTATCCTTCACCCCCTCCTCTCTGTCTTCACCCCCTCCTCTCTATCTTCATCCCCTCCTCTCTATCTTCTCCCCCTCCTCTCTATCTTCACCCCCTCCTCTCTATCTTCACCCCCTCCTCTCTGTCTTCACCCCCCTCCTCTCTATCTTCACCCCCTCCTCTCTATCTTCACCCCCTCCTCTCTATCTTCACCCCCTCCTCTCTATCTTCCCCCCTCCTCTCTATCTTCTCCCCCTCACTCTTCTATCTTCACCCCCTCCTCTCTATCTTCACCCCTCCTCCTCTATCTTCACCCCCTCCTCTCTATCTTCACCCCCTCCTCTCTATCTTCATCCCCTCCTCTCTATCTTCACCCCCCCTCCCTCTCTATCTTCACCCCCTCCTCTCTATCTTCACCCCCTCCTCTCTATCTTCACCCCCTCCTCTCTATCTTCATCCCCCTCCTCTCTATCTTCACCCCCTCCTCTCTGTCTTCACCCCCTCCTCTCTATCTTCACCCCCCTCCTCTCTATCTTCACCCCCTCCTCTCTATCTTCATCCCCTCCTCTCTATCTTTACCCCCTCCTCTCTGTCTTCACCCCCTCCTCTCTATCTTCACCCCCTCCTCTCTATCTTCACCCCCTCCTCTCTATCTTCACCCCCTCCTCTCTATCTTCACCCCCTCCTCTCTATCTTCACCCCCTCCTCTCTGTCTTCACCCCCTCCTCTCTATCTTCACCCCTCCTCTCTGTCTTCACCCCCTCCTCTCTATCTTCACCCCCTCCTCTCTATCTTCACCCCCTCCGCTCTATCTTCACCCCCTCTATCTTCACCCCCTCCTCTCTATCTTCACCCCCCTCCTCTCTATCTTTACCCCCTCCTCTCTATCTTCACCCCCCTCCTCTCTATCTTCACCCCTCCTCTCTCTTCACCCCCCTCCTCTCTATCTTCACCCCCTCCTCTCTATCTTCACCCCCCTCCTCTCTATCTTCACCCCCTCCTCTCTATCTTCACACCCCCTCCTCTCTATCTTCACCCCCTCCTCTCTATCTTCACCCCCTCCTCTCTATCTTCACCCCCCTCCTCTCTATCTTCACCCCCTCCTCTCTATCTTCACCCCTCCTCTCTATCTCTCTATCTCACCCCCTCCTCTCTATCTTCACCCTCCTCTCTATCTATCTTCAACCCCCTCCTCTCTATCTTCACCCCCTCCTCTCTATCTTCATCCCCTCCTCTCTATCTTCACCCCCTCCTCTCTATCTTCACCCCCTCCTCTCTATCTTCACCCCCTCCTCTCTATCTTCACCCCCTCCTCTCTATCTTCACCCCCTCCTCTCTATCTTCACCCCCGCCTCTCTATCTCACCCCTCCTCTCTATCTTCACCCCCTCCTCTCTATCTTCACCCC
Organism: Salmo trutta; assembly: GCF_901001165.1. NCBI lineage: Eukaryota > Metazoa > Chordata > Actinopteri > Salmoniformes > Salmonidae > Salmo > Salmo trutta. The sequence goes on from NC_042994.1 coordinate 31,164,989, forward strand.
CTCCTCTCTATCCTTCACCCCCTCCTCTCTAATCTTCACCCCCTCCTCTCTATCTTCACCCCCTCCTCTCTATCTTCACCCCCTCCTCTCTATCTTCACCCCCTCCTCTCTATCTTCACCCCCTCCTCTCTAATCTTCACCCTCCTCTCTATCTTATAATCTTCACTTCACCCCCTCCTCTCTATCTTCACCCCCTCCTCTCTATCTTCACCCCCCTCCTCTCTATCTTCACCCCCCTCCTCTCTATCTTCACCCCCTCCTCTCTATCTTCACCCCCCTCCTCTCTATCTTCACCCCCTCCTCTCTATCTTCACCCCCTCCTCTCTGTCTTCACCCCCCGTTTATTCCCTCTTTCTCTCTATCGAGCCTCATCTATAGAACAGGATTGAAGATCCACACACACACACACACACACACACACACACACACACACACACACACACACACACACACACACACACACACACACACACACACACACACACACACACACACACACACAGACTGAAGTTATTAGTTCTGTTGAACTCTGTAGCTGTAGTATATCAGAGCCCTGGTTTCAGCCCATCAGGTCAATACTGTGTTCTCTGGTTGACTGGAAATACCACTGTGTGTGTGTGTGTGTGTGTGTGTGTGTGTGTGTGTGTGTGTGTGTGTGTGTGTGTGTGTGTGTGTGTGTGTGTGTGTGTGTGTGTGTGTGTGTGTGTGTGTGTGTGTGTCTGGCCGGTAACAGCGACAACAATAACAGTGAGATGTGGGTCAGGGGCTGCTGTTGTTGTTGCCGTTGGCTACGAGGCTGGCTGTATTGTTTGTGTGCGGTCAAGCGTGTGTGTTGTTAGAGAGAGACAGAGAGGAAAGGGTCATGTATGACACATACTAAGACTAGTACACACACACATGACTAGTCACACATACTAAGACTAGTACACACACACATGACTAGTCACACATACTAAGACTAGTCACACACACTAATGAAAATGGCGCTGACAGAGATGGTCGCCTCGCTTCGAGTGCTTAGGATACTATGCAGTATTTTGTTTTTTAATGTATTATTTCTTACATTGTTAAAACTTAAGTCTTATTACCTACAGCCGGGAGCGACGTCAACTTACCAACGTAACGACTTTCCCGAAGCGGATCCTCTGTATGGACCACCACCCAGGACAATGGATCTAATCCCAGAAGCCGACCCAAAACAACGGCGCCGCAGAAGGGCAGACAGGGCGGCCTCCTGGTCAGGCTCCGTAGACATGCACATCGCCCACCACTCCTGAGTATACAACTCGTCAATGTCCAGTCTCTTCACAACAAGGTAGATGAAATTCGATAAGGGTTGCCTTCCAGAGAGACATCAGAGACATCAGAGATTGCAACATTCTCTGTTTCACGGAAACATGGCTCTCTCAGAATATGTTGTTGGAATCGGTTCAGCCAGCGGGCTTCTCCATGGATCGCGCCGACAGAGATAAACACCTCTCTGGAGGCCCTGGGTCTCAACCTCACACTCAATGTCAACAAAACAAAGGAGATGATCGGGGACTTCAGGAAACAGCAGAGGGAGCACCCCCCTATCCACATCGACGGGACAGTAGTGGAGAGGGTGGAGAGTTTTAAGTTCCTCGGCGTACACATCATGGACAAACTGAAATGGTCCACCCACACAGACAGCGTGGTGAAGAAGGCGCAGCAGCGCCTCTTCAACCTCAGGAGGCTGAAGAAATTCGGCTTGTCACCAAAAACACTCAAACTTCTACAGATGCACAATCGAGAGCATCCTGTCGGGCTGTATCACCGCCTGGTACGGCAGCTGCTCCGCCCACAACCGCAAGGCTCTCCAGAGTAGTGAGGTCTGCACAATGCATCACCGGGTGCAAACTACCTGCCCTCCAGGACACCTACACCACCCGATGTCACAGGAAGGCCAAAAAGGTCATCATGGTCAACAACCACCCGAGCCACTGCCTGTTCACCACGCTATCATCCAGAAGGTGAGGTCAATACAGGTGCATCAAAGCGGGGACTGAGAGACTGAAAAACAGCTTCTATCTCAAGGCCATCAGACTGAAAAACAGATTCTATCTCAAGGCCATCAGACTGAAAAACAGATTCTATCTCAAGGCCATCAGACTGAAAAACAGATTCTATCTCAAGGCCATCAGACTGTTAAACAGCCATCACTAACACTGACAGGCTGCTGCCTGCATTGAGACCCCAATCACTGGCCACTTTAATAAATGGATCACTAGTCACTTTAAATAATGTTTACTTAACTTACATTACTCATATCATATGTATATACTGTATTTTATATAGTCTATTGCACCTTGCCTATGCTGCTAGGCCATCGCTCATCCATATATTTATATGTACATATTCTCATTCACCCCTTTACATTTGTGTGTATAAGGTAGTTGTTGGGGAATTGTTAGATTACTTGTTAGATATTACTGCACTGTCGGAACTAGAAGCACAAGCATTTCGCTACACTCGCATTAACATCTGCTAACCATGTGTATGTGACCAATAACATCCGCTAACCATGTGTATGTGACCAATAACATCCGCTAACCATGTGTATGTGACCAATAACATCCGCTAACCATGTGTATGTGACCAATAACATCTGCTAACCATGTGTATGTGACCAATAACATCTGCTAACCATGTGTATGTGACCAATAACATCTGCTAACCATGTGTATGTGACCAATAACATCTGCTAACCATGTGTATGTGACCAATAACATCTGCTAACCATGTGTATGTGACCAATAACATCTGCTAACCATGTGTATGTGACCAATAACATCTGCTAACCATGTGTATGTGACCATTAACATCTGCTAACCATGTGTATGTGACCAATAACATCTGCTAACCATGTGTATGTGACCAATAACATCTACTAACATGTGTATGTGGCCAATAACATCTGCTAACCATGTGTATGTAACCAATAACATCTGCTAACCATGTGTATGTGACCAATAACATCTGCTAACCTCTCTAGGATATGTGGGACGAAATCGTCCCACCTACGTAACAGCCAGTGGAATCCTGTGGCGCGTTATTCAAATACCTTAGAAATGCTATTACTTCAATTTCTCAAACATATGACTATTTTACACCATTTTAAAGACAAGACTCTCGTTAATCTAACCACACTGTCCGATTTCAAAAAGGCTTTACAACGAAAGCAAAACATTAGATTATGTCAGCAGAGTACCCAGCCAGAAATAATCAGACACCCATTTTTCAAGCTAGCATATAATGTCACAAAAAAACAAAACCACAGCTAAATGCAGCACTAACCTTTGATGATCTTCATCAGATGACACCCCTAGGACATTATGTTATACAATACATGCATATTTTGTTCAATCAAGTTCATATTTATATCAAAAACCAGCTTTTTACATTAGCATGTGACGTTCAGAACTAGCATACCCCCCGCAAACTTCCGGTGAATTTACTAAATTACTCACGATAAATGTTCACAAAAAACATAACAATTATTTTAAGAATTATAGATACAGAACTCCTCTATGCACTCGATATGTCCGATTTTAAAGTAGCTTTTCGGTGAAAGCACATTTTACAATATTCTCAGTAGATAGCCCGGCATCACAGGGCTAGCTATTTAGACACCCACCAAGTTTGACCCTCACCAAAATCAGATTTACTATTAGAAAAGTTTGATTACCTTTCCTGTTCTTCGTCAGAATGCACTCCCAGGACTTGTACTTCAATAACAAATGTTGTTTTGGTCCAAAATAATCCATAGTTATGTTCCAACAGCGACGTTTTGTTCGTGCGTTCAAGACACTATCCGGTAGGGTAAATAAGGGTGACGCGCCCGACGCGTTTCGTGACAAAAAATGTCTAAATATTCCATTACCGTACTTCGAAGCATGTCAACCGCTGTTTAAAATCTATTTTTATGCCATTTTTCTCGTAAAAAAGCGATAATATTCCGACCGGGAATCTGTGTTTTAGTACAAAGAGAGAGAAAATAAAAACATGGGGTCGCCTCGTGCACGCGCCTCAGTCTCATTGTCCTCTGATAGACCACTTACCAAAGGCGCTAATGTTTTTCAGCCAGGGGCTGGAATTACATCATTCAGCTTTTTCCCGGGTTCTGAGAGCCTATGGGAGCCGTAGGAAGTGTCACGTTACAGCAAAGATCCTCAGTTTTCAATAAACAGAGTCAAGAAGCTCAAGGAATGGTCAGAGAGGGCACTTCCTGTTTGGAATCTTCTCAGGTTTTTGCCTGCCATATGAGTTCTGTTATACTCACAGACACCATTCAAACAGTTTTAGAAACTTTAGGGTGTTTTCTATCCAAAGCCAATAATTATATGCATATTCTAGTTTCTGGGCAGTAGTAATAACCAGATTAAAGCGGGTACGTTTTTTATCCGGCCGTGTAAATACTGCCCCCTAGCCCTAACAGGCTAACCATGTGTATGTGACCAATAAGGTTTGATTTGATTTGAATAATATACACACATGACTAGTCAAACACACTAAGACTACGACATACTACCATATACTAACACACTGTCACGTCCTGACCAGTAAAGGGGTTGTTTGTTATTGTAGTTTGGTCAGGACGTGGCAGGGGGCGTTTGTTTAGAGTGTTTCGGGGTTTGTTGGGCTATGTTCTGTTTTAAGAGGGGTGTTTGTTTAGAGTGTTTCGGGGTTTGTTGGGTTATGTTCTAGTATGTCTATTTCTATGTGGTGTTTGTTGAGTTGACCTTCAATTGGAAGCAGCTGCTCCTAGTTGCTTCTAATTGAAGGTCCTATTTAAGAGGGCTGTTTATCTATGGGATTTGTGGGTAGTTGTTTCTTGTTTAGCTGTGTGCCTGACAAGACTGTTATTGTCGTTGTTTTTGTATACGTGCGTTTTGTTTCGGTTTTCCTTCTTTCTGCCTATTAAAAAGAAGATGAGTATACACATTCCCGCTGCGTTTTGGTTTTTAATCCTTACGACAACCGTGACACATACATTAACACATACTACCACATACTACCACATACTACCATATACTAACATACATTAACACATACTACCATATACTAACAGATATTAACACATACTACCATATACTACCATATACTACCACATACTACCACATACTACCATATACTAACATACATTAACACATACTACCATATACTAACAGATATTAACACATACTACATATACTAACAGATATTAACACATACTACCATATACTAACAGATATTAACACATACTACCAC
>NC_042994.1:31172756-31187756 GCF_901001165.1 Salmo trutta
TGTCCAGCCAGTGGTGCTGTTACACTGCCTATCTATCTGCTGTCCAGCCGGTGGTGCTGTTACACTGCCTATCTATCTGCTGTCCAGCCAGTGGTGCTGTTACACTGCCTATCTATCTGCTGTCCAGCCGGTGGTGCTGTTACACTGCCTATCTATCTGTTGTCCAGCCGGTGGTGCTGTTACACTGCCTATCTATCTGCTGTCCAGCCGGTAGTGCTGTTACACTGCCTATCTATCTGTTGTCCAGCCGGTGGTGCTGTTACACTGCCTATCTATCTGCTGTCCAGCCGGTGGTGCTGTTACACTGCCTATCTATCTGTTGTCCAGCCGGTGGTGCTGTTACACTGCCTATCTATCTGTTGTCCAGCCGGTGGTGCTGTTACACTGCCTATCTATCTGTTGTCCAGCCGGTGGTGCTGTTACACTACCTATCTATCTGTTGTCCAGCCGGTGGTGCTGTTACACTGCCTACTTATCTGTTGTCCAGCCGATGGTGCTGTTACACTGCCTACCTATCTGCTGTCCAGCCGGTGGTGCTGTTACACTGCCTATCTATCTGCTGTCCAGCCGATGGTGCTGTTACACTGCCTACCTATCTGCTGTCCAGCCGGTGGTGCTGTTACACTGCCTACCTATCTGTTGTCCAGCCGGTGGTGCTGTTACACCGCCTATCTATCAGTCAACCCTTCTCTGAGACATTAATCAATCAATCACATTGATTTATAAAGCCCTTCTTACATCAGCTGATGTCACAAAGTGCTGTACAGAAACCCAGCCTAAAACCCCAAACAGCAAGCAATGCAGGTGTAGAAGCACGGTGGCTAGGAAAAACTCCCTAGAAAGGCCAAAACCTAGGAAGAAACCTAGAGAGGAACCAGGCTATGAGGGGTGGCCAGTCCTCTTCTGGCTGTGCTGGGGTGGAGATTATAACAGAACATGGCCAAGATGTTCAAATGTTCATAAATGACCAGCAGGGTCAAATAATAAAAATCACAGTAGTTGTCGAGGGTGCAACAAGTCAGCACCTCAGGAGTAAATGTCAGTTGGCTTTTCATAGCCGATCATTCAGTGTCTCTACCGCTCCTGTTGTCTCTAGAGAGTTGAAAACAGCAGGTCTGGGACAAGGTAGCACGTCCGGTGAACAGGTCAGGGTTCCATAGCCACAGGCAGAACAGTTGAAACTGGAGCAGCAGCACGGCCAGGTGGACTGGGGACAGCAAGGAGTCATCATGCCAGGTAGTCCTGAGGCATGGTCCTAGTGCTCAGGTCCTCCGAGAGAGAGAGAAAGAAAGAGAGAAAAAGAGAGAGAGCATACTTATATTCAAAAAGGACACCGGATAAGACAGGAGAAATACTCCAGATATAATAGAGTGACCCTAGCCCCCCGAGACATAAACTACTGCAGCATAAATACTGGAGGCTGAGACAGGAGGGGTCGGGAGACACTGTGGCCCCATCTGATGATACCCCCGGACAGGGCCAAACAGGCAGGATATAACCCCACCCACTTTTCCAAAGCACAGCCCCCACACCACTAGAGGGATATCTTCAACCACCAACTTACCATCCTGAGACAAGGCCGAGTATAGCCCACAAAGATCTCCGCCACAGCACAACCCAAGGGGAGGAGAGACAACTAGTGTCCCAGCCCTGCTCTGAGACATGGGAGGAGAGACAACTAGTGTTCCAGCCCTGCTCTGAGACATGGGGGGAGAGACATCTAGTGTTCCAGCCCTGCTCTGAGACACGGGGGGAGAGACAACTAGTGTCCCAGCCCTGCTCTGAGACATGGGAGTAGAGACAACTAGTGTCCCAGCCCTGCTCTGAGACATGGGAGGAGAGACAACTAGTGTCCCAGCCCTGCTCTGAGACATGGGAGGAGAGACAACTAGTGTCCCAGCCCTGCTCTGAGACATGGGAGGAGAGACAACTAGTGTTCCAGCCCTGCTCTGAGACACGGGAGGAGAGACAACTAGTGTCCCAGCCCTGCTCTGAGACATGGGGGGAGAGACAACTAGTGTCCCAGCCCTGCTCTGAGACATGGGAGGAGAGACAACTAGTGTTCCAGACACAACAAGTCTTCTAGAAGGGGATGGAGTTTGTCACCTGGACACTGATCCCAAGTCAGCTTCTACTCTGTTATGCTCTACTGTATATGGAGTTCGTCACCTGGACACTGATCCCAAGTCAGCTTCTACTCTATTATTCTCTACTGTATATGGAGTTCGTCACCTGGACACTGATCCCAAGTCAGCTTCTACTCTGTTATGCTCTACTGTATTACATCTGTTATGATTCTATCAAAAACATTGAGCTCTACGTCCCAGTGTTCTTTCTAGGGGCCTCCCGTAGTGACAGAGTGGTGTTGAGTCGCCCCCTATCTGCCGTCCGGAGTAGTGCTGCAGCAGCCTTAGACTAGACCAAGACAGTATGTAGCGGACATGGAACAGCCCACTACAACTACAGCCCAACTCTGTGTGGGCCACTACGATGCCAAATGCATTTATATAGCTTCCAAAATATATTTTTTTCAGCGCTGGGTGCCAATATGGAGGCTCAGTGGCTTCAAAACAGCACCCCCTGTTAGTCACCTAGTGTATATATAAATCATTGGGCCAGACTCTCGCTCCCACTCTTGCCTTTTGTCAGTGTTCTGAAGTTCAGAAATCCCCGGGGAATCCTCCTACTCTACATCGAGGCAACATTTGCTTTTATTTTACTGAAGTTTGTTTGTTAGGTAGGCTAAACTTTAGTCTAGACACACGGACGGTGGCATCGTTTATACAGAGTTTATAACGCTTGTTGGACGACTTTTGTCACGGCGGTGGTTGTGTTTTTCCCCCTGTCCACTTCGCTGGTTCTTTATTTGAGAAGAGAACAAACACATCCAACTCTAAACCAAAATGGACACGGGACTATCTCCAGCTCGCGCAACTATGCGGCTCGGCGCATAATGGAGAAATAAACTGGATCTATTTTAATGCACGAAAAAATCTTATTTTTCATTTTGATAAACCTAGCCATTTAAACGTCTAGGCTAATATAAATATATTAAAGCGGAGTGGATTATCTCGTATCATGTCAAGAACTTGGATATCGAAATAGCCTAATTTCTCACTTTTTTTCCATCATAGTGGAACGAGACAATCTGAGGTTTTATTTAAGTCGGATAACCCTGCTACGACTAAAATGGTATAATCGAACCGTAGCCTATTGAATGGGGGTGTAGGCTGGACTCTTCTCGTATTATGAAAAGGTTCTGCTGAAGTTTGGTGGGTTGGTTGGTTAAAAACGGACCATGTCGGGAGTTGTGCGGAGCCTGAGCCGCTGCCTGCTGCCGGCCGAGGCCACCCGAGAGGCGGGCGGCAGCAAGGACAGGATCCGGGAAAGGGACGCGGTCCAGGAGCGAGAGGCTCGGCGGAAGAGCCGGGAGATTGATGCCATGCTTGCCCGAGAGAGGCGTGCTGTGAGGCGGCTAGTGAAAATCCTTCTCCTCGGTGCTGGAGAGAGCGGCAAATCGACCTTCCTCAAACAGATGAGGATTATTAATGGGAAAGAGTTCGACAAGAAAGCGCTACTCGACTTCCGGGACACAATCTTTGAGAATATCATAAAGGTAGCCAATAATAGTTATAACCATTGTGAGTCATGCAGTGAACAGGCCTATGTTATTGTAGCATGGCATTTCTCCAAGGGAAAACAACTTTATTCAATCAATTCTCCGTGCGCTGTATTGACACGCATTAGGCAGAGGCCCATCCTAGTTAGTTCAATTCAAAAGCTAAAGTTCGGAGTGTTGATCTCATTGACAATACGTTGGACTTGGATATTAGGCCCAAGTCAACTTCTACCCTATTATTCTCTACTGTATATGGAGTTTGTCTCCTGGAAACTGATCCCAAGTCAGCTTCTACCCTATTATTCTCTACTGTATATGGAGTTTGTCTCCTGGAAACTGATCCCAAGTCAGCTTCTACCCTATTATTCTCTACTGTATATGGAGTTTGTCTCCTGGAAACTGATCCCAAGTCAGCTTCTACCCTATTATTCTCTACTGTATATGGAGTTTGTCTCCTGGAAACTGATCCCAAGTCAGCTTCTACCCTATTATTCTCTACTGTATATGGAGTTTGTCACCTGGACACTGATCCCAAGTCAGCATCTACTCTCATTGACAAAACATTGGATATTAGGTCCGTTTGTGCATTTCCCTCTCTATAGAATGGGTAGGACTGGGGCAGGGAAAACTGGTCCTAGATCAGTGGTGTCAGATGTACACACTAAGTAAAACTGGTTTTAGATCAGTGGTGTCAGATGTACACACTAAGTAAAACTGGTTTTAGATCAGCGGTGTCAGATGTACACACTAAGTAAAACTGGTTTTAGATCAGTGGTGTCAGATGTACACACTAAGTAAAACTGGTTTTAGATCAGCGGTGTCAGATGTACACACTAAGTAAAACTGGTTTTAGATCAGCGGTGTCAGATATACACACTAAGTAAAACTGGTTTTAGATCAGTGGTTAGGTTTGTATCTAATGGATCAGTGGTCCCATGCAGACCAGACGTACACTTTGTACCTAACTATGACACATTAACTACGACACAGTGACTCACGTCTGGCTCTCATGCCACGTTCACACCTCAGAACTCGGATTTTAACTGACTTTCTAAGCAAATCTGAAATGCCAAGAGTTTCCTAGTTCTGACCAGCATGTGAACGTGGCATCAGCCAGCAGACTTAGATGTGTATGTGTGGCCGAACACGCATGAGTGTGTGTGTGTCTGTGTGTGTCACGGTAGTGAGGAAGTGACTACTAGTTTCTCTCTCTTTCTCTGATACACACACACACTCACGCTCACACACACACACACACTCACACTCACACTCACACACACACTCACACTCACACACACACACACACAGAGAGAGCTAGAAAAAGTTTCCAATTGTCATACTTTTTGTTTGAGTGGTTTATTTACAGATAGCCACTCCAACCCTCAGACATCAGTTCCAAATGAAGCATGTGATGTTTAGTGAGTCCGCCAGATCAGAGGCAGTAGGGATGACCAGGGATGTTCTCTGTTTAGTGAGTCCTCCAGATCAGAGGCAGTAGGGATGACCAGGGATGTTCTCTGTTTAGTGAGTCCGCCAGATCAGAGGCAGTAGGGATGACCAGGGATGTTCTCTGTTTAGTGAGTCCGCCAGAGCAGAGGCAGTAGGGATGACCAGGGATGTTCTCTGTTTAGTGAGTCCGCCAGATCAGAGGCAGTAGGGATGACCAGGGATGTTCTCTGTTTAGTGAGTCCGCCAGATCAGAGGCAGTAGGGATGACCAGGGATGTTCTCTGTTTAGTGAGTCCGCCAGATCAGAGGCAGTAGGGATGACCAGGGATGTTCTCTGTTTAGTGAGTCCGCCAGATCAGAGGCAGTAGGGATGACCAGGGATGTTCTCTGTTTAGTGAGTCCGCCAGAGCAGAGGCAGTAGGGATGACCAGGGATGTTCTCTGTTTAGTGAGTCCGCCAGATCAGAGGCAGTAGGGATGACCAGGGATGTTCTCTGTTTAGTGAGTCCGCCAGATCAGAGGCAGTAGGGATGACCAGGGATGTTCTCTGTTTAGTGAGTCCGCCAGATCAGAGGCAGTAGGGATGACCAGGGATGTTCTCTGTTTAGTGAGTCCGCCAGATCAGAGGAAGTAGGGATGACCAGGGATGTTCTCTGTTTAGTGAGTCCGCCAGATCAGAGGCAGTAGGGATGACCAGGGAGGTTCTCTGTTTAGTGAGTCCGCCAGATCAGAGGCAGTAGGGATGACCAGGGATGTTCTCTGTTTAGTGAGTCCGCCAGATCAGAGGCAGTAGGGATGACCAGGGATGTTCTCTGTTTAGTGAGTCCTCCAGATCAGAGGCAGTAGGGATGACCAGGGATGTTCTCTGTTTAGTGAGTCCGCCAGATCAGAGGCAGTAGGGATGACCAGGGATGTTCTCTGTTTAGTGAGTCCGCCAGATCAGAGGCAGTAGGGATGACCAGGGATGTTCTCTGTTTAGTGAGTCCGCCAGATCAGAGGCAGTAGGGATGACCAGGGATGTTCTCTGTTTAGTGAGTCCGCCAGATCAGAGGCAGTAGGGATGACCAGGGATGTTCTCTGTTTAGTGAGTCCGCCAGATCAGAGGCAGTAGGGATGACCAGGGATGTTCTCTGTTTAGTGAGTCCGCCAGATCAGAGACAGTAGGGATGACCAGGGATGTTCTCTGTTTAGTGAGTCCGCCAGATCAGAGGCAGTAGGGATGACCAGGGATGTTCTCTGTTTAGTGAGTCCGCCAGATCAGAGGCAGTAGGGATGACCAGGGATGTTCTCTGTTTAGTGAGTCCGCCAGATCAGAGGCAGTAGGGATGACCAGGGATGTTCTCTGTTTAGTGAGTCCGCCAGATCAGAGGCAGTAGGGATGACCAGGGATGTTCTCTGTTTAGTGAGTCCGCCAGATCAGAGGCAGTAGGGATGACCAGGGATGTTCTCTGTTTAGTGAGTCCGCCAGATCAGACGCAGTAGGGATGACCAGGGATGTTCTCTGTTTAGTGAGTCCGCCAGATCAGAGGCAGTAGGGATGACCAGGGATGTTCTCTGTTTAGTGAGTCCTCCAGATCAGAGGCAGTAGGGATGACCAGGGATGTTCTCTGTTTAGTGAGTCCGCCAGATCAGAGCCAGTAGGGATGACCAGGGATGTTCTCTGTTTAGTGAGTCCTCCAGATCAGAGGCAGTAGGGATGACCAGGGATGTTCTCTGTTTAGTGAGTCCGCCAGATCAGAGCCAGTAGGGATGACCAGGGATGTTCTCTTGATAAGTGCTTAAATTGGACCATTTTCCTGCCCTGCTAAGCATTTGAAAATACTTTTGGGTGTCAGGGAAAATGTATGGACTAAAACGTTCATTATTTTCTTTAGGAATGTAGGGAAGTAAAAGTTGTCGAAAATAAAAATAGTAAAGTACAGATACCCCCCAAAACAACTTAAGTAGTACTTTAAAGTATTTTTACTCAAGTACTTTACACCACTGCTCACACACACACACACACACACACACACACACACACACACACACACACACATACACACACACACAATTTATAAAAAGACATCTAACAACATCATGTATATTTTTTAAAGCTACTGTTTAATTACAGGGGTCTTAATGGATCACACATGTCTGACACACACACACACACACACACACACACACACACACGGTCAGACTGTATGTCTGCTGGTGAAGAGAGAGCGAGACAGAGAGAATGGGTCGGGGTCTATATGATTTAATCCATTATCTGGATCTTCTGGGTTTAACTGGAGAAGCTTCTGTTGTACCCAATGTTCCCTCTAAGCTGCAGCACCCCGGGACTCTGCCGCGCAGAATAAATGTCAGCCCCGCGCAGAGAAGCACGAGATTGAACATCACTCAACATTCTAGAGTTTTCCCCCTTTAGGTAACACTATCAACGTTCTAGAGTTTTCCCCTTTAGGTAACACTATCAACGTTCTAGAGTTTTCCCCTTTAGGTAACACTATCAACGTTCTAGAGTTTTCCCCTTTAGGTAACACTATCAACGTTCTAGAGTTTTCCCCTTTAGGTAACACTATCAACGTTCTAGAGTTTTCCCCTTTAGGTAACACTATCAACATTCTAGAGTTTTCCCCCTTTACATAATATAATATAGATACACTGTATCACTGTTGTAGATAGATACACTGTAACACTGTTGTAGATAGATACACTGTAACACTGTTGTAGATAGATACACTGTAACACTGTTGTAGATAGATACACTGTATCACTGTTGTAGATAGATACACTGTAACACTGTTGTAGATAGATACACTGTAACACTGTTGTAGATAGATACACTGTAACACTGTTGTAGATAGATACACTGTATCACTGTTGTAGATAGATACACTGTAATACTGTTGTAGATAGATACACTGTAATACTGTTGTAGATAGATACACTGTATCACTGTTGTAGATAGATACACTGTAATACTGTTGTAGATAGATACACTGTAATACTGTTGTAGATAGATACACTGTAACACTGTTGTAGATAGATACACTGTAACACTGTTGTAGATAGATACACTGTAACACTGTTGTAGATAGATACACTGTAACACTGTTGTAGATAGATACACTGTAACACTGTTGTAGATAGATACACTGTAACACTGTTGTAGATAGATACACTGTAACACTGTTGTAGATAGATACACTGTAACACTGTTGTAGATAGATACACTGTAACACTGGTTGTACATAGATACATACACTGTAACACTGGCTGTAGATACATACATTGTAACACTGGTTGTAGATAGATACATACACTGTAATACTGGCTGTAGATACATACACTATAACACTGGCTGTAGATAGATACATACACTATAACACTGGCTGTAGATAGATACATACACTATAACACTGGCTGTAGATAGATACATACACTATAACACTGGCTGTAGATAGATACATACACTGTAACACTGGCTGTAGATAGATACATACACTGTAACACTGGCTGTAGATAGATACATACACTGTAACACTGGCTGTAGATAGATACATACACTGTAACACTGGCTGTAGATAGATACATACACATACACATTAATGTATATATTGTTCTATAGGGGATGCGTGTATTGGAGGGTGTATATATTAATGTATATATGTTTCTATAGGGGATGCGTGTATTGGAGGGTGTATATATTAATGTATATATTGTTCTATAGGGGATGCGTGTATTGGTGGATGTATATATTAATGTATATATTGTTCTATAGGGGATGCGTGTATTGGTGGATGCACGGGACAAGCTGGGGATTCCGTGGCAGAACTCTGAAAACGAGAAGCACGGCATGTTTGTGATGTCATTTGAGGGGCGTGGTGGAGTGGCGGTAGAACCAATAGAATTCCAGCTTTATGGTCTGGCGCTGGATGCTCTGTGGAGGGATTCTGGGATACAGGACGCCTACGCACGACGCAGAGAGTTTCAACTGGTGAGTCTTACAGAGATACACACACACACACACACACACACACACACACACACACACACACACACACACACACACACACACACAGCTACAGACACACACACACACACACACACAGCTACAGACACACACACACAGAGATATACACACACACACACACACACAGCTACAGACACATACACACAGAGATACAGACACACACACACACAGATACACACACACACACACAGAGATATACACACACAGAGATATACAGACACACACACACAGCTACAGACACACACAGAGATACTGACACACAGAGACACACACACACACACACACACACACACACACACACACACACACACACACACACACACACACACACACACAGCAACACACACACACACAGATATACACACACAGAGATATACAGACACACACACACAGCTACACACACACACACACACGCACACACACACACACACACACACACACACACACACACACACACACAGCTACACACACACACAGATATACACACAGAGAGATATACAGACACACACACACAGCTACACACACACGACAGCCGTGTCAGAGACAGAAAATCACACACTCTCATTTGTTTGTGTCAGAGAGAGACTGTGTGTGTTGTTGTTATGTTACAGTCTCTCCCTGGTCTTCAACTCCAGATAAGTTAGAGCTGCATTCAACGTTCAAAAGAGTTCATTCTTTACAAACTGAGAACACGCTTTGACAAAAAAAGGTTCTATCTAGAACCTAAAAGGGTTCTTCGACTGTCCCCATAGGAGAACCCTTTGAAGAACCCTTTTTGGTTCCAAGTTGAACCGTTTTGGGTTCCGTGTTCCACAGAGGGTTCTACCTGGAACCAAAAAGGGTTCTTCCTTGGAGACAGCCGAATAACCCTTTTGGACCACTTTTTTTAAGAGTGTATTTGAGTGTGTAGAGTGTAGTGTGTAGTGTGTGTAGTGTAGTGTGTAGTGTGTAGTGTGGGTAGTGTAGTGTGAAGTGTAGTGTGTGTAGTGTGTGTAGAGTGTGTAGTATGTGTAGAGTGTGTAGTGTGTAGAGTGTGTAGAGTGTGTAGTGTAGTGTGTAGAGTGTGTAGTTTGTGTAGTATGTGTAGAGTGTGTTGTGTGTAGTGTGTAGTGTGTGTGGCATGTAGTGTAGTGTGTGTAGTGTGTAGTGTAGTGTGTAGTATGTAGTGTAGTGTGTAGTGTGTAGTGTTTGTAGTATAGTGTGCAGTGTGTGTAGTATAGTGTATAGTGTGTAGTGTGTGTTGTGTAGTGTGTAGTATAGTGTGTAGTGTGTGTAGTGTAGTGTGTAGTGTGTGTGTGTAGTGTGTGTAGTGTGTAGTGTGTAGTGTGTAGTGTGTAGTGTGTGTAGTATAGTGTGCAGTGTAGTGTGTGTAATGTAGTGTGTGTAGTGTGTAGTGTATTGTGTGTAGTGTAGTGTGTAGTGTGTGTAGTGTAGTGTGTGTAGTATAGTGTGTGTAGTGTAGTGTGTAGTATAGTGTGTGTAGTGTGTAGTATAGTGTGTAGTGTGTAGATGGTATTGTTTAAAGCCTGTGTAGAGGCTATATAATCAGATGGTATTGTTTAAAGCCTGTGTAGAGGCTATATAATCAGATGGTATTGTTTAAAGCCTGGGTAGAGGCTATATAATCAGATGGTATTGTTGAAAGCCTGGGTAGAGGCTATATAATCAGATAGTATTGTTTAAAGCCTGGGTAGAGGCTATATAATCAGATAGTATTGTTTAAAGCCTGGGTAGAGGCTATATAATCAGATAGTATTGTTGAAAGCCTGGGTAGAGGCTATATAATCAGATAGTATTGTTGAAAGCCTGTGTAGAGGCTATATAATCAGATAGTATTGTTGAAAGCCTGTGTAGAGGCTATATAATCAGATAGTATTGTTTAAAGCCTGGGTAGAGGCTATATAATCAGATAGTATTGTTTAAAGCCTGGGTAGAGGCTATATAATCAGATAGTATTGTTTAAAGCCTGGGTAGAGGCTATATAATCAGATGGTATTGTTGAAAGCCTGGGTAGAGGCTATATAATCAGATAGTATTGTTGAAAGCCTGGGTAGAGGCTATATAATCAGATAGTATTGTTTAAAGCCTGGGTAGAGGCTATGTGCAGGCAATGACAAATATTTTCTAATATTCCTTTCTGGTGGAGGAGCAGAACAGGTTTTTGTG
The DNA here is from genome assembly GCF_901001165.1 of Salmo trutta. Taxonomy (NCBI): domain Eukaryota; kingdom Metazoa; phylum Chordata; class Actinopteri; order Salmoniformes; family Salmonidae; genus Salmo; species Salmo trutta. Next base: position 31,184,010 of record NC_042994.1, read on the forward strand.
TCTGTCTGTGTGGCACATGATGGACCAATGACTGTCTCATGAGGGCTGTCTTAACATGGTGAGTTAGGTTATAGGACTATATCATGATGGACCAGTCTGTCTTAACATGGTGAGCTAGGTTATAGGACTATATCATGATGGACCAGTCTGTCTTAACATGGTGAGTTAGGTTATAGGACTATATCATGATGGACCAGTCTGTCTTAACATGGTGAGTTAGGTAATAGGACTATATCATGATGGACCAGTCTGTCTTAACATGGTGAGTTAGGTTATAGGACTATATCATGATGGACCAGTCTGTCTTAACATGGTGAGCTAGGTTATAGGACTATATCATGATGGACCAGTCTGTCTTAACATGGTGAGCTAGGTTATAGGACTATATCATGATGGACCAGTCTGTCTTAACATGGTGAGTTAGGTTATAGGACTATATCATGATGGACCAGTCTGTCTGATGCTGTGTACTGTCCTGCTGTGTACTGTCCTGCTGTGTACTGTCCTGCTGTGTACTGTCCTGCTGTATACTGTCCTGCTGTCCTGCTGTATACTGTCCTGCTGTGTACTGTCCTGCTGTCCTGCTGGATACTGTCATGCTGTGTACTGTCCTCCTGTGTACTGTCCTGCTGTCCTGCTGTGTACTGTCCTGCTGTCCTCTTGTGTACTGTCCTGCTGTCCTCCTGTGTACTGTCCTGCTGTCCTGCTGGATACTGTCCTGCTGTGTACTGTCCTGCTGTATACTGTCCTGCTGTGTACTGTCCTGCTGTGTACTGTCCTGCTGTATACTGTCCTGCTGTGTACTGTCCTGCTGTGTACTGTCCTGCTGTGTACTGTCCTGCTGTCCTACTGTGTACTGTCCTGCTGTGTACTGTCCTGCTGTGTACTGTCCTGCTGTATCCTGTCCTGCTGTATACTGTCCTGCTGTGTACTGTCCTGCTGTATACTGTCCTGCTGTGTACTGTCCTGCTGTGTACTGTGTACTGTCCTGCTGTGTACTGTCCTGCTGTGTACTGTATACTGTCCTGCTGTGTACTGTCCTGCTGTATTCTGTCCTGCTGTGTACTGTCCTGCTGTGTACTGTCCTGCTGTGTACTGTCCTGCTGTATACTGTCCTGCTGTGTACTGTCCTGCTGTGTACTGTTCTGCTGTGTACTGTCCTGCTGTCCTACTGTGTACTGTCCTGCTGTGTACTGTCCTGCTGTATACTGTCCTGCTGTGTACTGTCCTGCTGTGTACTGTCCTGCTGTATACTGTCCTGCTGTGTACTGTCCTGCTGTCCTGCTGTGTACTGTCCTGCTGTGTACTGTCCTGCTGTGTACTGTCCTGCTGTGTACTGTCCTGCTGTCCTGCTGTGTACTGTCCTGCTGTGTACTGTCCTGCTGTATACTGTCCTACTGTGTACTATCCTGCTGTGTACTGTCCTGCTGTGTACTGTCCTGCTGTGTACTGTCCTGCTGTCCTGCTGTGTACTGTCCTGCTGTATACTGTCCTGCTGTGTACTGTCCTGCTGTGTACTGTCCTGCTGTGTACTGTCCTGCTGTGTACTGTCCTGTTAGTAGTACACCAGAGCAGGTGAAGGGAGAGATGTGGGTTAGTAGTACACCAGAGCAGGTGAAGGGAGAGATGTGGGTTAGTAGTACACCAGAGCAGGTGAAGGGAGAGATGTGGGTTAGTAGTACGCCAGAGCAGGTGAAGGGAGAGATGTGGGTTAGTAGTACACCAGAGCAGGTGAAGGGAGAGATGTGGGTTAGTAGTACGCCAGAGCAGGTGAAGGGAGAGATGTGGGTTAGTAGTACGCCAGAGCAGGTGAAGGGAGAGATGTGGTTAGTAGTACACCAGAGCAGGTGAAGGGAGAGATGTGGGTTAGTAGTACACCAGAGCAGGTGAAGGGAGAGATGTGGGTTAGTAGTACACCAGAGCAGGTGAAGGGAGAGATGTGGGTTAGTAGTACGCCAGAGCAGGTGAAGGGAGAGATGTGGGTTAGTAGTACACCAGAGCAGGTGAAGGGAGAGATGTGGGTTAGTAGTACACCAGAGCAGGTGAAGGGAGAGATGTGGGTTAGTAGTACACCAGAGCAGGTGAAGGGAGAGATGTGGGTTAGTAGTACACCAGAGCAGGTGAAGGGAGAGATGTGGTTTAGTAGTACGCCAGAGCAGGTGAAGGGAGAGATGTGGGTTAGTAGTACACCAGAGCAGGTGAAGGGAGAGATGTGGGTTAGTAGTACACCAGAGCAGGTGAAGGGAGAGATGTGGGTTAGTAGTACACCAGAGCAGGTGAAGGGAGAGATGTGTTTTTAGAGGGATTCAGGCCATATCCCGACTAGCCTCTTAAACCCCACCATAGGGCAACAGCAGGGACTAGGGTCTGGAATCAAGACAGACTCTCTTGGTACTTCCATGAAGGAAACCAACAACAACAGAAATCACTGGACAACTAAAAGAAAAATCTGAAAAGATGTCTCTCCCGACAAATCACAAAGCAGACATAACACAACGTTGCGATTCGAAACCATAGTTTTCAGACAAAACCTTTGCAGTGGTTTTAGTGAAGGTAGTGGATGCAAGCTAGCCACTTACGGCATGTCCTCATTAAAAATAACCTCCCTGATCTACATATTACTAGATACTATTTAGTTTTGTTGTTATTCAACCTGGATGTCTAGAGAGAGTTTGTTTTGTTGTTATTCAACCTGGATGTCTAGAGAGAGCATGTTTTGTTGCTGTTACATTTCATTACATACTGGAACACTACAGCTCTCTCTCCTCTGACATAGAGGACAAATCCCACACACATAGAATAATAATAATAATAATCAGAATAATAATAATAATAACAATAATAATAATAATAACAATAATCATAATCATAATAATAATAATAATAATAACCATAACAATAATAATAATAATAATAACAATAATAATAATCATCATAATCATAATAATAATAATAATAGTAATAATAATAACAATAGTAATAATACTAACACTGCAGTGTCAGATGTTTACCATGTTAGGAACACCTAGAACACATGCGTGCCCAAACGGAAGTCACACCTATTGAGCTCCAGACGCCATATCATGCGAGCCACTCTCAGGAGGTGAAAGGTCACTCTCTGGAGAAGGAGAGAGAGGGAGAGATAAGAGAGAGGGAGAGAGAAAGACTTTAGAGAATGACCTTGGTTAGCAAACGAGGCTAATCTTGTCATTAGTCACAGTAGATAATGCTAGCATGCTAACGTGACACAGAAGACAACTTGGTTCCTGTTCAGATAAACAGAACAAGACAGAGTGAATCCTCAGTCTGTAGCTGCCTTTCAGGCTTCTCTCTTTCTCTGTGTGTATTTTTCTCTTCTTCCATCTCCTTCTCTCTTACTATCTATTTTTCTCCCTCTCATTCTATCCCCCTTCTCTCCTTTTCTCTGTCTGTCTCTCTACCTCTCTCTCTTTCTCTCTTACTATCTTTGTTTATGAAAGTCTTTATTTTTCTCCCTCTCATTCTCTCCCTCCCTCTCTCCTTTTCTCTGTCTGTCTCTCCCTCCCTCTATCTTTCTCTCTGAGAGGTTTTTCCGGGCACCACAGCCCTGCTTTCCCAGGAAACTCTGGATCCCAGCCAGAGAAAAAGAGAGCGAGAGAGAGAAATAGGGTTGGGGGAGGGGAGGGGGATCGAGAGAAACAGGATGACTGGGAGAAATGGAGAGAAGGGAGGAGTAGAGAGAGAGAGAGAAAACAGAAACGACTGACA
>NC_042994.1:31190256-31257756 GCF_901001165.1 Salmo trutta
AGAGAGCGAGAGGTAGAGAGCGAGAGGTAGAGAGAGAGGTAGAGAGAGGTAGAGAGAGGGAGCGAGAGAGAGGTAGAGAGAGAGGTAGAGAGAGAGGTAGAGAGAGAGAGGTAGAGAGCGAGAGGTAGAGAGAGAGAACGAGAGAGAGAGAGAGAGAGAGAGAGAGAGAGAGAGGGGGGCCACAAACACACAGTCTATTCAGACCTCGTCTAGTAGTAAAGCCTCTAATCTGACCAATACAAACTGTGAATGGAGTTCCATTCCTGCTGCCTTACTCACTCACACCATAACTACACCAGTTCTATCCATTGATTGGTTTAACCCACCAAAAACCTGTTTTGATTGGTCAGCTGTAATGCATCTGCTGTGACAGGCTTTAGTCATTGGTTTTTCCCTACATCCCCACAATGTTACATCTTTTATTAACTTGGTTCATAAATTATATACAAAAAAACATGCCATCTCTCTATCTCTCATCCCCTCTCTCTCTCCCTCTCTCTCCCCCATCCCTCCCTCCTTCTCTCTCTCCCTCCCTCCCCCCTCTCTTCCTGAAGTAGAGAGGAACCTCAGTCCATCTGCTTACTCAGTCCTTAAAACACTCTGTCAGCATTTTCACTGTCGACTAATAAAGTTATTTTAGTTTTGAAATGGGAACTTCAGAGAAAAAAATACTCTCTTTTGTCTCATTCCCTCTCTCTCTCGCTCTCTCTGTCTCTCTCTCTCGCTCTCTCTGTCTCTCTCTCGCTCTCTCTGTCTCTCTCTCTCGCTCTCTCTGTCTCTCGCTCTCTCTCTCTGTCTCTCTCTCTCTCTGTCTCTCTCTCTCTGTCTCTCTCTGTCTCTCTCTCTCTCTGTCTCTCTCTCTCTGTCTCTCTCTCTCTCTCTCTGTGTCTCTCTCTCTGTGTCAGTAGTGATGCATAATGCTATTTGTCACACCACTCTAGCTCCAGTCAGCAGTGTGTGTGTGGTATGGGTGTAGATAGCCTCGTAGCGAACCAGGCTTCCCTAAAATGGGAAGTCTGGGGAAGTTCCAGAAATCAGCTAAGGAGGAGGAGGGGAACCTGGTGCCTTGCTTGGGAGGAGCTCCAAAGGTGCTCATCAGGTTTATGCCAAAAAAATATCAACTAAACAACCACTGGTGACAAAACATTTTATAACGTTTACAGGACGCTGGTTTTCACAGCATTTCTCTGTTTTGTCCAGATGAGCTAAAGCTGTCAAGCTGCAGTAAGAAGGAAGAAATGGTTTACAACACTGGCCATATCAATATTTAATATATTTAATATTTTGACGTTTCTGAAGTGATATTTGGCTGTAAAGGCATGCGGGACAAGTCGCTAGCCATGATGAGATTGTTTGGGGAGAAAAGTCAGCTAACCTCGTAAGCTACCTAGGTATAGCTAACTAGCTAGCTACTAGCTAGTTACATTTCTCTCAGGATTATAAAGCCAACCAAAAGATAAAACAGCATATTATTGACCTAAAAGGATAGCTGTGTTAGCCCAGCTTATCCAGGGTCAGTGAAACATAGAGCAACCATGTACTGTCTATCTATAAGAACTACTGCAATCATTTTGTTAGCAACATTGCTAAAATGAACAAAATAACATAAATTGCTACCTGTAATGCTTATCTCCTGTAGCCTAACTGTCATCTCCTTACTGTCATACTGTACCTAAATTACAAGGGTTGGATTTGAACTAAACAATTTGAAACAATATGTCAGCACTTAAATATGGCACTATGCAGAAATCGCTCCGCCATTTCCTGGTTGTTAAAACTCTTAATAGTTTTCTTAATTTCAGTTTTTATGTAACAAAAAACAAGCAACTATAATGTAGACAAGGGAGCATAGAAATAGAGCACATAGAACATATCTACCGCGTCTTAGACATGCTTTTCATGAGAACGACAGATCTATAACTTACATTTCTATCTGAATTTGGTCTGGTCGCCCCAAAAAAAGTGCCATATTGTCGCTTTAAAAGGCATGTAGAAAATCTGGTATATGGTTTGCCACATGTACCTGGTCTACTGGGGTGATTTTAAGCGGAGAACGTAGAGCTCAACATGTAAACGTTGTGTTAGTTCAGCTATTCTCTGATCCAGATGGCAGATGCCCTAAAGGCCAGTAGTGCCATCACACTGTAGGACTGTAGCTGCATTAGTGATGTCACATGAGAAGCTGCACGATGGCTTCACATAGCTGATGTACTGAGAGAGAGTGACAATCAAATACAACTCATTGGAGATCTTACAACTATACAAACAGGTTATGTTCATTTGAGAATAAAACACAGACCCATTACAGACAGAACCTCCTCCTTCTCTTTATTGAAACACAGACCCATTACAGACAGAACCTCCTCCTTCTCTTTATTGAAACACAGACCCATTACAGACAGAACCTCCTCTTCTCTTTATTGAAACACAGACCCATTACAGACAGAATCTCTTCTTCTCTTTATTGAAACACAGACCCATTACAGACAGAATCTCTTCTTCTCTTTATTGAAACACAGACCCATTACAGACAGAACCTCCTCTTCTCTTTATTGAAACACAGACCCATTACAGACAGAACCTCCTCCTCTCTTTATTTCAGGATTGTGATTAATAAACATCAACACCAGGTCATTAGTTTAACAGTTAAAACAAGTGTAAACACTTCACAAGAATCATCACTTTAAAATGTAGAAATAAGCTAACTGTTATGTAAAGATGAGACATCTTAGTCTAAACAACACTAGATCACTGACTAGCAACAGTAGGTTATTATTACTAAAACAGCGTTTCAGGAAAACAACAAAAACTCCATTCCAGCGGTGACCGACCCTGCTCCACTGATCTACTGGCTGAGCAGGGTTCTGATCCAGCGGTGACCGACCCTGCTCCACTGATCTACTGGCTGAGCAGGGTTCTGATCCAGCGGTGACCGACCCTGCTCCACTGATCTACTGGCTGAGCAGGGTTCTGATCCAGCGGTGACCGACCCTGCTCCACTGATCTACTGGCTGAGCAGGGTTCTGATCCAGCGGTGACCGACCCTGCTCCACTGATCTACTGGCTGAGCAGGGTTCTGATCCAGCGGTGACCGACCCTGCTCCACTGATCTACTGGCTGAGCAGGGTTCTGATCCAGCGGTGACCGACCCTGCTCCACTGATCTACTGGCTGAGCAGGGTTCTGATCCAGCGGTGACCGACCCTGCTGCACCGATCTACTGGCTGAGCAGGGTTCTGATCCAGCGGTGACCGACCCTGCTCCACCGATCTACTGGCTGAGCAGGGTTCTGATCCAGCGGTGGCCGACCCTGCTCCACCGATCTACTGGCTGAGCAGGGTTCTGATCCAGCGGTGACCGACCCTGCTCCACCGATCTACTGGCTGAGCAGGGTTCTGATCCAGCGGTGGCCGACCCTGCTCCACCGATCTACTGGCTGAGCAGGGTTCTGATCCAGCGGTGACCGACCCTGCTCCACCGATCTACTGGCTGAGCAGGGTTCTGATCCAGTGGTGACCGACCCTGCTCCACCGATCTACTGGCTGAGCAGGGTTCTGATCCAGCGGTGACCGACCCTGCTCCACCGATCTACTGGCTGAGCAGGGTTCTGATCCAGTGGTGACCGACCCTGCTCCACCGATCTACTGGCTGAGCAGGGTTCTGATCCAGTGGTGACCGACCCTGCTCCACCGATCTACTGGCTGAGCAGGGTTCTGATCCAGTGGTGACCGACCCTGCTCCAAGATATTTTCAGTGGTAGCAAAGCGGCCGTGTGGATGACTGGACACAAAAGGAAAAGGGTTTGTCACCAGAGCGGTTTAGAACGTGTTGTGGCCTTTGACTTTACCAACGTAATTCATTTTCAATAAAATATAAATCTCAGACCTGTCAGCAGCACTTGAAAAACTAGCATAGGCAACAACACCAACTACCAGGATGGTAATCAGTGAGCACCCAGCAAGTCTACAGGCGTGGGGGGGTCTAGAAATGTAACATCTAATCAAAATCTGTCCGCTGTGTTTTTGCACCAAAACTAAATTCTCCAGACTTCCAAGGGAGGTGTGACAACGACGTGATTTTGGTGGTATGGCAAAGTGAGACTAGAGTGTGTGTGTCTGTGTGTCTGTGTGTGTGTGTGTGTGTGTGTGTGAGTGTGTGTGTGTGTGTGTGTGTGTGTGTGTGTGTGTCTGTCTGTCTGTCTGTGTATGTAGTCTGTGTTAATCTCCTCAATGCTGGGAATTCCCCTCTCGCCCCCTCCTGGCCCCTCCCCCTTACGTTGGCGGACTTTGTTTCCTGTGGCGGTGACATCACAGGTCAGTCATTGGGTCATGGGGTCGCGTTTCCTGTTTGGCACGGCAACATAACGGTTCACGGCCGTTCGTCCAATGGGGTCACTTTTAGAACACGACTCTGTGACAAATTATTATTCATTTATAAGACAAGTTGGAATCTCATTTGGAGAAGAAGACAAACTGACATTTACAATAAGACCAGACCAGAGCCCATCAACTCAATCCAGACCAGAGCCCATCAACTCAATGAAAGACGGATTGTTAGAAGAATAGTGAAAAGAGGAATAGTTTTGAAAATAGGAATAGTTTTGGAAAGAGGCATAGTTTTGGAAAGAGGCATAGTTTTGGAAAGAGGCATAGTTTTGGAAAGAGGCATAGTTTTGGAAAGAGGCATAGTTTTGGAAAGAGGCATAGTTTTCAAAAGAGGAAGAGTTTTCAAAAGAGGAATAGTTTTGAAAATAGGAATAGTTTTGGAACGAGGCATAGTTTTGGAACGAGGGCTAGTTTTGTGTGTATGGAAGGGAGGGGGTGTGCTGTCTCTCTGTCTGGTTAATCCCTCTCTCTCTGTTTTCACACACACAGCTGTTTCCTGGGGTAGTGGATGTGATTGAGGTTGCAATGTACCAGACTGAACTATCATAGTAAATAATGTTAAACATCCTGTTTGGCTCAGTCGGTGTGGTGCATGTAAGACCAAGGGTTGTGGGTTTGATACAGCCTGGGGACACCTATTCATAAAATGGACCAATGACTTTGGATAAAAGTGTCTGCTGAATGGCGTAAATGCTTAAATGCTTAAATGATTTGGGAGATTGCTTCATAGAGCCCCTGGAACGCATTAAGGAGCTGATCCTGGATCTGTTTTAGTAATGTTCCCTTCAGAGGCATTGGGAGATTGCTTCATAGAGCCCCTGGAACGCATTAAGAAGCTGGTCCTGGATCTGTTTTAGTATTGTTCCCCAGGGTCAACACAGAAAACATTGCTCTCTTTCTTACTCCCTCTTTCTCCCTTTTCCTCCCCCTCTGTCCCTCTCTCTCTCTCTCTTACTGTCCCTCTCTCTCTCTTTCCCTCCCTCCCTTCCTCCCTCCCTCCCTCCCTCCCTCTGTCCGTGTCAGGGTTGAGTTTAATGATCAGTTTTGTTTGTTTGAACATTGTAGAGCATTCTAGAAGCCTCGGTGTCAGCCCCTTGGACACACACTGGTTGAATCAACGTCGTTTCCCACTGGACACACTGGTTGAATCAACGTCGTTTCCCACTGGACACACTGGTTGAATAAACGTCGTTTCCCACTGGACACACTGGTTGAATCAACGTCGTTTCCCACTGGACACACTGGTTGAATCAACGTCGTTTCCCACTGGACACACTGGTTGAATCAACGTCGTTTCCCACTGGACACACTGGTTGAATAAACGTCGTTTCCCACTGGACACACTGGTTGAATCAACGTCGTTTCCCACTGGACACACGTTGAATCAACGTCGTTTCCCACTGGACACACTGGTTGAATCAACGTCGTTTCCCACTGGACACACTGGTTGAATCAACGTCGTTTCCACGTCATTTCAATGAAATGACATTGAACCGACGTGGAATAGACGTTTAATTGACGTCTTTGCTCAGTGGGAAGAGTGTTTGTTGTGTGTGTGGTTGAAATATATAGCAAATACTTTCAAAAACTTGTGCTTTCAGCTTGTTGTGTCCAATGGAAACAATGGAATAAAAAGACTGTTGTCTCTTCCTGTCTACAGAGTGAGTCGGTGAAATACTTCCTGGATAACCTGGACCGGATTGGCCAGCCGGTGAGTGGGCGGAGCTTCTTCACCTTTAACCTTTAATGTCAGAACCTCTGGCCACACCCCCCATCTGATAGTATTATTGACTATGTAATTACATTAACTTGACAATGTTGTTGACTACTGTACATAAATGACAACCAAAAACAATCAAAGAGCATGATAATATTACTCTCTCCTCCTCTCTCCTCCTCTCTCCTCCTCTCTACTCCTCCCCTCTCCTCCATCCTTCTATCCCTCTCTGCTCCTCTCTACTCCTCCCCTCTCCTCCATCCTTCCATCCCTCTCTCCTCCTCTCTCCTCCTCTCTCCAGAACTATATCCCTAGTCGGCAGGACATTCTGTTTGCACGGAAGGCGACCAAAGGAATCGTAGAACACGACTTTGTCATAAAGAAGATTCCGTTTAAGATGGTTGATGTGGGGGGTCAGAGGTCACAGAGACAGAAATGGTTTCAGTGCTTCGACGGAATCACATCTATACTGTTCATGGTGTCATCATCCGAGTACGACCAGGTAGGCTATACACACACACACACACACACACAGAGAGATGTAGAACCAGGTACACCCACCAGACCAGAGTATATGAGGTGTTGATGTAGCTGGGATGTTTTGGGGGGAAAATCACATCTTCAGTTTTACGTGAGTCAACAGGAAGAAGACATGTCTCACCTCCTCTCCCATAGGTTCTGATGGAGGACCGGAGGACCAATCGGCTGGTAGAGAGTATGAACATCTTTGAGACGATCGTGAACAACAAGCTCTTCCTCAACGTGTCCATCATCCTCTTCCTCAACAAGACTGATCTGCTGGTGGAGAAACTACACCAGTCTGACATCACTAAACACTTCCCTGAATACAGGGGAGACCCTCGCAGGCTGGAGGACGTACAGGTAGGACCTAACACACAGGACCTACAGGTAGCATTTAACACACAGGACCTTCAGGTAGGATCTAACACACAGGACCTACAGGTAGGACCTAACACACAGGACCTTCAGGTAGGATCTAACACACAGGACCTACAGGTAGGATCTAACACACAGGACCTACAGGTAGGATATAACACACAGGACCTACAGGTAGGATCTAACACACAGGACCTACAGGTAGGATCTAACACACAGGACCTACAGGTAGGATCTATCACACAGGATCTACAGGTAGGATCTAACACACAGGACCTACAGGTAGGATTTAACACAGGGTCTACAGGTAGGATTTAACACACAAGATGTACAGGTAGGATATAACACACAGGGTCTACAGGTAGGATATAACACACAGGGTCTACAGGTAGGATGTAACACACAGGACCTACAGGTAGGATATAACACACAGGGTCACAGGTATTATATAACACACAGGGTCTAAAGGTAGGATATAACACACAGGATCTACAGGTAGGATATAACACACAGGTAGGATACAGGTAGGATGTAACACACAGGGGCGACAGGTAGGTTATAACACACAGGGTGTACAGGTACGATGTAACACACAGGACCTACAGGTAGGATATAACACACAGGACCTACAGGTAGAATATAACACACAGGACCTACAGGTAGGATGTAACACACAGGACCTTCAAATAGGATGTAACACACAGGGTCAACAGGTAGAATGTAACACACAGGATCTACAGGTAGGTTAAAACACACAGGACCTACAGGTAGGATCTAACACACAGGTAGGATACAGGTAGAATTTAAAACACAGGGTCTACAGGTAGGATGTAACACACAGGACCTACAGGTAGGATATAACACACAGGATCTACAGGTAGGATGTAACACACAGGGTCTACAGGTAGGATGTAACACACAGGACCTACAGGTAGAATATAACACACAGGACCTACAGGTAGGATCTAACACACAGGTAGGATACAGGTAGGATATAACACACTGGACCTACAGGTAGGATCTAACACACTGGACCTACAGGTAGGATATAACACACAGGACCTACAGGTACACACAAACACACCTGACCAGGTACACACAAACACACATGACCAGGTACACACACACAGACCTGACCAGGTACACACACACAGACCTGACCAGGTACACACAAACACACCTGACCAGGTACACACACACACAGACCTGACCAGGTACACACAAACACACCTGACCAGGTACACACACACACAGACCTGACCAGGTACACACAAACACACCTGACCAGGTACACACAAACAGACCTGACCAGGTACACACACACAGACCTGACCAGGTACACACACACACACCTGGCCAGGTACACACACACAGACCTGACCAGGTACACACACACAGACCTGACCAGGTACACACACACAGACCTGACCAGGTACACACACACAGACCTGACCAGGTACACACACACAGACCTGACCAGGTACACACACACAGACCTGACCAGGTACACACACACAGACCTGACCAGGTACACACACACAGACCTGACCAGGTACACACACACACACCTGACCAGGTACACACACACACACCTGACCAGGTACACAAACACACCTGACCAGGTACACACAAACACACCTGACCAGGTACACACACACACACCTGACCAGGTACACACACACCTGACCAGGTACACACACACACACCTGACCAAGTACACACACACACACACCTGACCAGGTACACACACACAGACCTGACCAGGTACACACACACACACCTGACCAGGTACACACACACACACCTGACCAGGTACACACACACACACCTGACCAGGTACACAAACACACCTGACCAGGTACACACAAACACACCTGACCAGGTACACACACACAGACCTGACCAGGTACACACAAACACACCTGACCAGGTACACACACACACACACCTGACCAGGTACACACACACAGACCTGACCAGGTACACACACACAGACCTGACCAGGTACACACACACACACCTGACCAGGTACACACACACAGACCTGACCAGGTACACACACACACACCTGACCAGGTACACAAACACACCTGACCAGGTACACACACACACCTGACCAGGTACACACAAACACACCTGACCAGGTACACACAAACACACCTGACCAGGTACACACACACACACCTGACCAGGTACACAAACACACCTGACCAGGTACACACACACACCTGACCAGGTACACACAAACACACCTGACCAGGTACACACAAACACACCTGACCAGGTACACACAAACACACCTGACCAGGTACACACACACACACCTGACCAGGTACACAAACACACCTGACCAGGTACACACACACACCTGACCAGGTACACACAAACACACCTGGCCAGGTACACACAAACACACCTGACCAGGTACACACAAACACACCTGACCAGGTACACACACACACACACATGACCAGGTACACACAAACACACCTGACCAGGTACACACACACAGACCTGACCAGGTACACACACACAGACCTGACCAGGTACACACACACACACCTGACCAGGTACACACACACACACCTGACCAGGTATAAACACACACACACCTGACCAGGTACACACACACAGACCTGACCAGGTACACACACACAGACCTGACCAGGTACACACACACAGACCTGACCAGGTACACACACACACACCTGACCAGGTACACACACACACACCTGACCAGGTACACAAACACACCTGACCAGGTACACACACACACCTGACCAGGTACACACAAACACACCTGACCAGGTACACACAAACACACCTGACCAGGTACACACAAACACACCTGACCAGGTACACACAAACACACCTGACCAGGTACACACACACACACACCTGACCAGGTACACAAACACACCTGACCAGGTACACACACACACCTGACCAGGTACACACAAACACACCTGACCAGGTACACACAAACACACCTGACCAGGTACACACAAACACACCTGACCAGGTACACACACACACACACACATGACCAGGTACACACAAACACACCTGACCAGGTACACACACACACACCTGACCAGGTACACACAAACACACATGACCAGGTACACACACACAGACATGACCAGGTACACACACACACACACATGACCAGGTACACACAAACACACCTGACCAGGTACACACACACAGACCTGACCAGGTACACACAAACACACCTGACCAGGTACACACACACAGACCTGACCAGGTACACACAAACACACATGACCAGGTACACACACACACCTGACCAGGTACACACAAACACACCTGACCAGGTACACACAAACACACCTGACCAGGTACACACAAACACACCTGACCAGGTACACACACACACACATGACCAGGTACACACAAACACACCTGACCAGGTACACACAAACACACCTGACCAGGTACACACAAACACACCTGACCAGGTACACACAAACACACCTGACCAGGTACACACAAACACACCTGTACACACAAACACACCTGACCAGGTACACACAAACACACCTGACCAGGTACACACAAACTCTCAACCCTCATCTCTGTCTCTCTCTCTCTGCAGGCGTTCCTGGTGCAATCGTTCAGTCGTAAGCGGCGTAACCGTGGGAAACCTCTGTTTCATCACTTTACCACGGCGATCGACACGGAGAACATCCGCTTTGTGTTCCATGCTGTTAAAGACACCATACTGCAGGAGAACCTCAAAGACATCATGCTACAGTGATACACACACACATTATATACACTCACACACACACACACACACACACACACACACACACACACACACACACACACACACACACACACACACACACACACACACACACTATACACATACATACACACACACTAACATTATATATACACACATCATACAGGTATTATATAGAGCCCCCCCTCCCCTGTGTTTGTAGATTATAGAACTACTAGAGGGGATTTTCCCTTTCTGAACAGCGCTCCATGGTGGATGGACCAGACCGGCTGCCATTTTGGCTTCTGTGGACCCTTGATGGACTGGATGTTACCTGCTCCAGAAGTGCTGCAGTTGTTTCATGCTGTCGGCCATTTTACATCAACTAGATGGAATTTGCCGCCACATTGACAGTTCTTGTGGATTTTTAGATTTATATCTGTTCTAGAATGTATCTGTTCTAGAATTTATATTTCTATGACCTGAATAACCACTGCACTGAGAAGCAGACAGTCCTCCTGAACTCTCGACTCTGACCTGTGACCCTGGGGATCGTAGTGGATTATGGGAAATGCAGTCTCAGGACAAGGAAGACTCTTAATGACATCACTGATATGATGACATTGCGGAAGACATCATCACAGCAGGAGGCCAATCAGAGTACTGAGAACGCGTCTAACTTCCTGCTTGTCTCCTTCAACTAATTCTTCATCCCTTCCTTCTGATTCTGTTACAACAGAGAGAGAGAGAGAGAGACAGACAGACAGACAGACAGACAGACAGACAGACAGACAGACAGACAGACAGACAGACAGACAGACAGACAGACAGAGACGGAGAGAGAGACAGAGACACAGAGATACAGAGACAGAGAGATGGAGAGAGAGAGAGAGAGACAGAGACAGAGAGAGAGACACAGAGACAGAGAGACACAGAGACAGAGAGACAGAGAGAGAGATCAGTCCAGTTATATGTTATGTGATCATCATCGTGTTCCACAAGTGTTCCTCATGGTGAACTCAAAGTGAGTTTGTTTCTCTCTCTACTTCCCTCCTCCTATCACATGTTGAAGATATCAGTACATCATATTCAGGACAGAAACTCAGTGAGTTTGTCTCTCTCTCTATTCTGTCGCTGTAACCACTGCCCCCTCCTCCTCTCCTTTCCTCCGCTGCCCCCCCTCCCCCCCGCCCACACAAAGGAGTGATTGTCCCCCCTCTCCCTCACGCTCTTTCTCTCTCCCTCCTTCTCTGTTGTGGCTGGAAAGATGAATTAGTGACTGTGAGGGTAAAGAAACTCCCCACCCTTACATCTAGTCTAACTAGTCATTACCAACACTACCTTATAACCACTGTCCCTCTCTCTGCCTCCTCTCCTCCCTCTCCAGACACTGTTCCTTCTGTTTATGTGCGTGTGTATCCGTTCTCTGTGAGTGTGTTTATAGCCTACTGTGTGTATCCGTTCTCTGTGAGTGTGTTTATAGCCTACTGTGTGTATCCGTTCTCTGTGAGTGTGTTTATAGCCTACTGTGTGTATCTGTTCTCTGTGAGTGTGTTTATAGCCTACTGTGTGTATCCGTTCTCTGTGAGTGTGTTTATAGTCTACTGTGTGTATCTGTTCTCTGTGAGTGTGTATATAGCCTACTGTGTGTATCCGTTCTCTGTGAGTGTGTATATAGCCTACTGTGTGTATCCGTTCTCTGTGAGTGTGTTTATAGCCTACTGTGTGTATCCGTTCTCTGTGAGTGTGTATATAGCCTACTGTGTGTATCTGTTCTCTGTGAGTGTGTATATAGCCTACTGTGTGTATCCGTTCTCTGTGAGTGTGTATATAGCCTACTGTGTGTATCTGTTCTCTGTGAGTGTGTTTATAACCTACTGTGTGTATCTGTTCTCTGTGAGTGTGTATATAGCCTACTGTGTGTATCTGTTCTCTGTGAGTGTGTATATAGCCTACTGTGTGTATCCGTTCTCTGTGAGTGTGTATATAGCCTACTGTGTGTATCCGTTCTCTGTGAGTGTGTTTATAGCCTACTGTGTGTATCCGTTCTCTGTGAGTGTGTATATAGGCTACTGTGAGTATCCGTTCTCTGTGAGTGTGTTTATAGCCTACTGTGTGTATCCGTTCTCTGTGAGTGTGTATATAGGCTACTGTGAGTATCCGTTCTCTGTGAGTGTGTTTATAGCCTACTGTGTGTATCCGTTCTCTGTGAGTGTGTATATAGCCTACTGTGTGTATCCGTTCTCTGTGAGTGTGTATATAGCCTACTGTGTGTATCTGTTCTCTGTGAGTGTGTTTATAGCCTACTGTGTGTATCCGTTCTCTGTGAGTGTGTTTATAGCCTACTGTGAGTATCCATTCTCTGTGAGTGTGTATATAGCCTACTGTGAGTATACTGTAAAACTGTGTCAAAACACACTACTACTATCACCACTAACCCCAACGTTACCGTGACGTCACTGTCATGTTACCCTAACGTTTGTACAGTTCCATTGTTGTATCTTCTCTAACTGTTGTTGTTGATTGCACTGGATGAAATCTCATATAGCGAAATTGATGGAATACAAAATAGGAGAAAAAACTGATTGTTCTGGAAAAACAGAAGAGAGGAGGAGATGTGCACATTTATTGTTTGGTCTGTGTTTGTTATTCTACAGGCTAGCCTTGGTTCTGTTCTGATCAATACAAAGCTGTGTTTGTTATTCTACAGGCTAGCCTTGGTTCTGTTCTGATAAATACAGAGCTGTGTTTGTTTTTCTACAGGCTAGCCTTGGTTCTGTTCTGATAAATACAGAGCTGTGTTTGTTTTTCTACAGGCTAGCCTTGGTTCTGTTATGATAAATACAGAGCTGTGTTTGTTTTTCTACAGGCTAGCCTTGGTTCTGTTATGATAAATACAGAGCTGTGTTTGTTATTCTACAGGCTAGCCTTGGTTCTGTTCTGATAAATACAGAGCTGTGTTTGTTTTTCTACAGGCTAGCCTTGGTTCTGTTCTGATAAATACAGAGCTGTGTTTGTTTTTCTACAGGCTAGCCTTGGTTCTGTTCTGATAAATACAGAGCTGTGTTTGTTTTTCTACAGGCTAGCCTTGGTTCTGTTCTGATAAATACAGAGCTGTGTTTGTTTTTCTACAGGCTAGCCTTGGTTCTGTTCTGATAAATACAGAGCTGTGTTTGTTTTTCTACAGGCTAGCCTTGGTTCTGTTATGATAAATACAGAGCTGTGTTTGTTTTTCTACAGGCTAGCCTTGGTTCTGTTCTGATAAATACAGAGCTGTATTTGTTATTCTACAGGCTAGCCTTGGTTCTGTTCTGATAAATACAGAGCTGTGTTTGTTTTTCTACAGGCTAGCCTTGGTTCTGTTATGATAAATACAGAGCTGTGTTTGTTTTTCTACAGGCTAGCCTTGGTTCTGTTATGATAAATACAGAGCTGTGTTTGTTTTTCTACAGGCTAGCCTTGGTTCTGTTCTGATAAATACAGAGCTGTGTTTGTTATTCTACAGGCTAGCCTTGGTTCTGTTCTGAAAAATACAGAGCTGTGTTTGTTTTTCTACAGGCTAGCCTTGGTTCTGTTCTGATAAATACAGAGCTGTGTTTGTTTTTCTACAGGCTAGCCTTGGTTCTGTTCTGATAAATACAGCACTGCAATTCGCTGACCCCACGTCTCACTGTCTCCTTATTGGGTGTTTTTACTGTGTTAGTGTGTGTGTGCTCGTGTGTGAACGTTTCAAACACGGTCAAATGCTACAGCTTTCAGTGCCTTCACAGAGGTTTGGAATGGTTATTTTCTTTATGGTTAAAATACACAAGAAGGGGCCTCCCGAGTGGGGCAGAGGTCTAAGGCACTGCATCGCTGTGCTAAAGGAGTCACTACAGATCCGGGTTCGATCCCGGGATGTGTCGTAGCCGACCGGGAGAGCCATGAGGTGGTGAACAATTGGCCCAGCGTCGTCCTGTTTAGGGAATGGTTTGCCGGCCGGGATGTCCTTGTCACATTACGCTCTAGCGATTCCTTGTGGCTGGCCGGGCGCATGCACGCTGACTTCGGTCACCAGTTGGACGGTGTTTCCTCCGACACATTGGTGCGGCTGGCTTCTGGGTTAAGCGAGCAGTGTGTCAAGAAGCAGTGCGGCTTAGCACGGTCATGTTTCGGCTCTCGACCTTCGCCTCTCCCGAGTCCGTACGGGAGTTGCAGCGATGGGACAAGACAGTAACTAATATTGGACATCACGAAATTGGGGAGAAACTAACTGACCTTCGATCAGTCTATGGAGGCCTGTTTATTCTAAACCTGACAAAATAAATGTAGAAATCTATATTATTCAATTATTGCACCCACACTGCTCGCATGCGCCAACGAGCGTCTGCGTTGCCAAGGGCTAAAATAGAAGTCAGTTCTATTGGTGACGCAGATCGCGCTGCAAGTCCTGCCTCTCCCATCTCCTCATTGGTTTATAGAAGCAGGTACCCACGTGCCATCTCTTCATTGGTTATACCCACGTGGGTGACTGAAAGACGAACGAGGTCACGTGGGTGACTGAAAGATGAACAGAGACACTAGCTAATTTATGAAAGTTGCCAATCACAATATAAAGTCCAGAGAACAAAAAGCCTGGAAGAAGGAGAGATGGCTAGAAACAATTCAGTTGATCGTTTTATGTGTGGATTAATTTGGTGGAGTAGAGGACCTTGTGCATTTCAGGTAAAATAACAACTCAATGTTTATATCCCAGGTCAAATTAGCTAGCAACAGCAAGCTAGCTAAATAGGACATATTAGCTAGCAAGTGCAAGCTAGATAGCTAAATTGCCATAAATGTTTCATGCTTTTCGACCAGTCCCCAAATTAATGTAATTGGTTCAGAGTTGATTTTGATATTTTAACCTGCGTGTCGTGATCGCGTTTGGTGGAGTGGGACAAAATAAAGGTATGCACGATGGCACACGATGGCACACGATGGCACACGCGCGCTGCCGGTTTGGGTTCTGTGTAACTAACTGACCTTGGATCAGTCTATGGAGGCCTGTCTAGTCCAAACCTAACTAACTGACCCCAGCATTGGCCTTAGCAAAGACACTAGCTGACTGGTGTTCTACATTCTGGTCTTTTCCTGCTGATCAGGAGTCCATTTTTAGCCGTGGTACATTCAGCTACAGAGATGGAAGAGAGGAGGGGAGAGAGAGAAAGAAACATGGAGAGAGAGCGGGAGAGAAAGAAAAAGAAACATGGAGAAAGAGAGAGGGAGAGAGAGAAAAGCAGATTAGTTTAACTTGATAGTTGTTTGTGTATAGAAATGGTTCAATGTAGTGTTGACACACACACACACACACTGTGTATCTAAACCAAAGGCCTGGTTTAGTCAGTCTGTGGAAACAGCAACTCTGGGACCTGACGGAGGGAGAGACGGAGAGAGATAGAGGGAGGGAGAGAGATAGAGGGAGGGAGAGAGAGAGAGGGAGAGAGATAGAGGGAGGGAGAGATGGAGAGATATAGAGGGAGGGAGAAACAGAGAGAGATAGAGGGAGGGAGAGAGAGGGAGAGACGGAGAGAGGGGGAGGGAGAGATGGAGAGAGATAGAGGGAGGGAGAGAGGGAAGGAGAGAGGGAGAGACGGAGAGAGATAGAGGGAGGGAGAGAGATAGAGGGAGGGAGAGACGGAGAGAGAGGGAGAGACAGAGAGAGATAGAGGGAGAGACGGAGAGAGATATAGGGAGGGAGAGATGGAGAGAGATAGAGGAAGGGAGAGACGGAGAGAGATAGAGGGAGGGAGAGAGGGAGAGAGATGGAGAGAGATAGAGGGAGGGAGAGACGGAGAGAGATAGAGGGAGAGACGGAGAGAGAGGGAGACAGAGAGAGATAGAGGGAGAGACGGAGAGAGATAGAGGGAGGGAGAGAGAGGGAGAGACGGAGAGAGGGGGAGGGAGAGATGGAGAGAGAAGGGGGAGGGAGAGAGGGAAGGAGAGACGGAGAGAGATAGAGGGAGGGAGAGAGATAGAGGGAGGGAGAGACGGA
The DNA here is from genome assembly GCF_901001165.1 of Salmo trutta. NCBI lineage: Eukaryota > Metazoa > Chordata > Actinopteri > Salmoniformes > Salmonidae > Salmo > Salmo trutta. Next base: position 31,207,019 of record NC_042994.1, read on the forward strand.
GAGAGATAGAGAGAGATAGAGGGAGGGAGAGAGATAGAGGGAGGGAGAGACGGAGAGAGAGGGAGAGACAGAGAGAGTGAAAAGGGAAGAGAAGAGAGAGTTGGAGAGAATAGGAAAGACAGGAAATGGGGAGAAATAGAGAGTAACGGGGAGGAGAGAGAACGAGAGACAGGAAATGGGGCGGGATAGAGAGTAACGGGGAGGAGAGAGAACGAGAGACAGGAAATGGGGCGGGATAGAGAGTAACGGGGAGGAGAGAGAACGAGAGCAAAGATCTAGAGAGAAAAGGAGATAGGAGAAGGTGTCATGTTTCCTATTCACACACTTCCTGCCCAGAGACGAATGGAGCAACTTAAAAAATGAACAACGCACACACACACACATACTCACTCACATACACACAGGCATACGCCACATCAGACAAAATACCCCCCTCCCTCTCAAACCAACCCCCTGTGGCGCCCTACAAAGCCAGGGAGAGAATGAAAGAGAGAAAAGAGGACAGTTCAGATGGAAGGAAACCCTTCGTTTATAGTAGAGAGTTCAAATGGAAGGAAACTCTTCGTTTATAGTAGAGAGTTCAAATGGAAGGAAACTCTTCGTTTATAGTAGAGAGTTCATATGGAAGGAAACTCTTCGTTTATAGTAGAGAGTTCAAATGGAAGGAAACTCTTCGTTTATAGTAGAGAGTTCAAATGGATGGAAACTCTTCGTTTATAGTAGAGAGTTCAAATGGAAGGAAACTCTTCGTTTATAGTAGAGAGTTCAAATGGAAGGAAACTCTTCGTTTATAGTAGAGAGTTCAAATGGAAGGAAACTCTTCGTTTATAGTAGAGAGTTCAAATGGATGGAAACTCTTCGTTTATAGTAGAGAGTTCAAATGGAAGGAAACCCTTCGTTTATAGTAGAGAGTTTTAATGGAAGGAAACTCTTCGTTTATAGTAGAGAGTTTTAATGGAAGGAAACTCTTCGTTTATAGTAGAGAGTTCAAATGGAAGGAAACCCTTCGTTTATAGTAGAGAGTTTTAATGGAAGGAAACTCTTCGTTTATAGTAGAGAGTTCAAATGGAAGGAAACCCTTCGTTTATAGTAGAGAGTTTTAATGGAAGGAAACTCTTTGTTTATAGTAGAGAGTTTTAATGGAAGGAAACTCTTCGTTTATAGTAGAGAGGAGAAGAGGAGAACACAGGACGTCTTGTCCTTCCAGACCACTGAGTGTGCGTTTGTTAGTAAAAACAATAGTTGCACTGAAACCTCTCCTCATGTAACCCCTGTGTATACGCACACACACGCACACACACACACACACACACACACACACACCCCCCCCGGGCAACCCAAACCGTGATGACATTGAATCAACATGGAAAACTGATTGGATGTGAAAAAGTCAGGGAATCTTTTATTCACACAACTTGTAACCTAAATACATGATGACCTTCTGTTCTTGATTTCATCCAATGACACGGTGACATTCTGTTCTTGATTTCATCCAATGACACGGTGACATTCTGTTCTTGATTTCATCCAATGACACGGTGACATTCTGTTCTTGATTTCATCCAATGACACGGTGACATTCTGTTGTTGATGCCCTCCAATGACACGGTGACATTCTGTTCTTGATTTCATCCAATGACACGGTGACATTCTGTTCTTGATTTCATCCAATGACACGGTGACATTCTGTTCTTGATTTCATCCAATGACACGGTGACATTCTGTTCTTGATTTCATCCAATGACACGGTGACATTCTGTTGTTGATGTCCTCCAATGACACGGTGACATTCTGTTCTTGATTTCATCCAATGACACGGTAACATTCTGTTGTTGATGTCCTCCAATGACACGGTGACATTCTGTTCTTGATTTCACCTTGAATTCACATTAGATGACAACTGAAGCATGTACAGTACCAGTCAAAAGATTGGACACACCTACTCATTTAAGGGTTTTTCTTTATTTAAAAAAATGTTCTATAATAGTGACGACATCAAAACTATGAAATAACACACAAGGAATCACGTAGTAACCAAAAAGTGTTGAACAAATAAAAATATTTTATATTTGAGATTCTTCAAAGTAGCCACCCTTTGCCTAGATGACAGCTTTGCACATTCTTGGCATTCTCTCAACCAGCTTCATGAGGTAGTCACCTGGAATGCATTTCAATTAACAGGTGTGCCTTGCTAAAAGTTAATTTGTGGAATTTCTTTCCTTCTCAATGCGTTTGAGCCAATCAGTTTTGTTGTGAGGGTATACAGGGGTATACAGAAGATAGCCCTATTTGGTAAAAGATCAAGTCCATATTATGGCAAGAACAGCTTAAATAAGCAAAGAGAAATGAAAGTCCATCATTTCTTTAAGACATGAAGGTCAGTCAATATGGAACATTTCAAGAACTTTGAAAGTTTCTTCAAGTGCAGTCGCAAAAACCATCAGGCGCTATGATGAAACTGTCTCTCATGAGGACCGCCACAGGAAAGGAAGACCCATAATTATCTCTGCTGTAGAGGATATGTTCATTAGACTTAATTGCAGCCCAAATAAATGCTTCACATAGTTCAAGTAACAGACACATCTCAACATCAACTGTTCAGAGGAGACTGTGTGAATCAGTCCTTCATGGTCAAATTGCTGCAAAGAAACCACGACTAAAGGACACCAATAATAAGAAGAAGAGACTTACTTGGGCCAAGACATACGAGCCATGGTCATTAGACCAGTGTTAATCTGTCCTTTGGTCTGATGAGTCCATATTTTTGTTTCCAACCGCCGTGTCTTTGTGAGACGCAGAGTAGGTGAACAGATGATCTCCGCATGTGTGGTTCCCACCGTGAAGCATGGAGGAGGAGGTGTGATGGTGTGGGGTGCTTTGCTGGTGACACCGTGATTTATTTAGAATTCAAGGCATACTTAACCAGCATGGCTACCTCAGCATTCTGCAGCAATATGCCATCCCATCTGGATTGGGCTTAGTGGGACTATCATTTGTTTTTCAACAGGACAATGACCCAAAACACACCTCCAGGCTGTGTAAGGGCTATTTGACCAAGAAGGAGAATGATGGAGTGCTGCATCAGATGACCTGGCCTCCACAATCCCCTGACTTTAACCCAATTGAGATGGTTTGGGATGAGTTGGACTGCAGAGTGAAGGAAAAGCAGACAACAAGTGCTCAGCATATGTGGGAACTCCTTCAAGACTGTTGGAAAATCATTCCACATGAAGCTGGTTGAGAGAATCCCAAGATTGTGCAAAGCTGTCATTAAGGCAAAGGGTGGCTACTTTGAAGAATCTAAAATCTAATTTGATTTGTTTAATGCTTTTTTGGGTTACTACATGATTCCATATGTGTTATTTCATAGTTTTGTCTTCATCTATTATTCTACAATGTAGAATACAAAAATACAAAAACAATTAAGAAAAACCCTTGAATGACTAGGTGTGTCCAAACTTTTGACTAGTACTGTAAATCAAAACTAGAGGTACAGAATAACAAACACAAAAGCACTCACACACATAAGAGCCTCTGTGAGTGGATGTGTCTGTGTGTGAGAGTGGGCGTGTCTGTGTGTGTGTGTGAGTGGACGTGTCTGTGTGTGAGAGTGGGCGTGTCTGTGTGTGTGTGTGAGTGGACGTGTCTGTGTGTGAGAGTGGGCGTGTCTGTGTGTGTGTGTGTGAGAGTACGTGTCTGTGTGTGTGTGAGTGGACGTGGCTGTGTGTGAGTGGACGTGGCTGGACGTGGCTGTGTGTGTGAGTGGACGTGGCTGTGTGTGAGTGGACGTGGCTGTGTGTGTGTGTGTGTGTGGACGTGGCTGTGTGTGTGTGAGTGGACGTGGCTGTGTGTGTGAGTGGACGTGGCTGTGTGTGTGAGTGGACGTGGCTGTGTGTGTGAGTGGACGTGGACGTGGCTGTGTGTGTGTGAGTGGACGTGGCTGTGTGTGTGTGGACGTGGCTGTGTGTGTGTGAGTGGACGTGGCTGTGTGTGTGTGAGTGGACGTGGCTGTGTGTGTGAGTGGACGTGGCTGTGTGTGTGAGTGGACGTGGCTGTGTGTGTGAGTGGACGTGGCTGTGTGTGTGAGTGGACGTGGACGTGGCTGTGTGTGTGAGTGGACGTGGACGTGGCTGTGTGTGTGTGGACGTGGCTGTGTGTGTGTGAGTGGACGTGGCTGTGTGTGTGTGAGTGGACGTGGCTGTGTGTGAGTGGACGTGGCTGTGTGTGTGAGTGGACGTGGCTGTGTGTGTGAGTGGACGTGGCTGTGTGTGAGTGGACGTGGCTGTGTGTGTGTGAGTGGACGTGGCTGTGTGTGTGTGAGTGGACGTGCTGTGTGTGTGTGAGTGGACGTGGCTGTGTGTGAGTGGACGTGGCTGTGTGTGAGTGGACGTGGCTGTGTGTGAGTGTGAGTGTGAGTGAGAGGTCCCATGACTTTGGTTAAGCTGATATTTCCTCGAGGGTCATTTGATTGGTCCTAAAGCTGAACTCTGGTATTTAATAGCGTACCAGGGGGGGGACGTCTCTGGACACCCAGATGTTAATGATGTGGCTGTTGGACTGTTGACTCTGAACTCAAAGAAAGATGTCGACTCACTGCACACACACACACACTGACATTGATACCCAGCATGGAGCAGAGTCTATACACACACTGATAACACACACACTGATAACACACACACTGATAACACACACACTGATAACACACACACTGCAAACACACACAACCGACAGACAAACACACCCAGTATTCATGATTGTCCGTAGTGCGGACAGAGGATTGGTCGGTTGGTTCCTATGTCAGACATGACACCAAACCTGGATCAATTGGGGTTATTTCCCAAACCGTGTTGATTCTAGGTAGCCTAGTGGTTAGAGTGGTGGGGGGCAGGTAGCCTAGTGGTTAGAGTGGGGGGGGGCAGGTAGCCTAGTGGTTAGAGTGGTGGGGGACAGGTAGCCTAGTGGTTAGAGTGGTGGGGGGCAGGTAGCCTAGTGGTTAGAGTGGTGGGGGGCAGGTAGCCTAGTGGTTAGAGTGGTGGGGGGCAGGTAGCCTAGTGGTTAGAGTGGTGGGGGGCAGGTAGCCTAGTGGTTAGAGTGGAGGGGGGGCAGGTAGCCTAGTGGTTAGAGTGGTGGGGGGCAGGTAGCCTAGTGGTTAGAGTGGTGGGGGGCAGGTAGCCTAGTGGTTAGAGTGGTGGGGGTGGGCAGGTAGCCTAGTGGTTAGAGTGGTGGGGGGGTCAGGTAGCCTAGTGGTTAGAGTGGTGGGGGGGCAGGTAGCCTAGTGGTTAGAGTGGTGGGGGGCAGGTAGCCTAGTGGTTAGAGTGGTGGGGGGCAGGTAGCCTAGTGGTTAGAGTGGTGGGGGGCAGGTAGCCTAGTGGTTAGAGTGGTGGGGGGCAGGTAGCCTAGTGGTTAGAGTGGTGGGGGTGGGCAGGTAGCCTAGTGGTTAGAGTGGTGGGGGGGGCAGGTAGCGTAGTGGTTAGAGTGGAGGGGGGCAGGTAGCCTAGTGGTTAGAGTGGTGGGGGGGGGCAGGTAGCCTAGTGGTTAGAGTGGTGGGGGGGGCAGGTAGCCTAGTGGTTAGAGTGGTGGGGGGGGCAGGTAGCCTAGTGGTTAGAGTGGTGGGGGGCAGGTAGCCTAGTGGTTAGAGTGGTGGGGGGCAGGTAGCCTAGTGGTTAGAGTGGTGGGGGGCAGGTAGCCTAGTGGTTAGAGTGGTGGGGGGCAGGTAGCCTAGTGGTTAGAGTGGTGGGGGGCAGGTAGCCTAATGATTAGAGTGGTGGGGGGCAGGTAGCCTAGTGGTTAGAGTGGTGGGGGGCAGGTAGCCTAGTGGTTAGAGTGGAGGGGGGCAGGGAGCCTAGTGGTTAGAGTGGTGGGGGGGGGGGGGGGGCAGGTAGCCTAGTGGTTAGAGTGGTCGGGGGCAGGTAGCCTAGTGGTTAGAGTGGTGGGGGGGGGCAGGTAGCCTAGTGGTTAGAGTGGTGGGGGGCAGGTAGCCTAATGATTAGAGTGGTGGGGGGCAGGTAGCCTAGTGGTTAGAGTGGTGGGGGGCAGGTAGCCTAGTGGTTAGAGTGGTGGGGGGCAGGTAGCCTAGTGGTTAGAGTGGAGGGGGGGGCAGGTAGCCTAGTGGTTAGAGTGGTGGGGGGGGCAGGTAGACTAGTGGTTAGAGTGGTGGGGGGCAGGTAGCCTAGTGGTTAGAGTGGAGGGGGGGCAGGTAGCCTAGTGGTTAGAGTGGTGGGGGGGGCAGGTAGACTAGTGGTTAGAGTGGTGAGGGGCAGGCAGCCTAGTGGTTAGAGTGGTGGGGGGGGGGCAGGTAGCCTAGTGGTTAGAGTGGTGGGGGGGGCAGGTAGCCTAGTGGTTAGAGTGGTGGGGGGGCAGGTAGCCTAGTGGTTAGAGTGTGGGGGGGGCAGGTAGCCTAGTGGTTAGAGTGGTGGGGGGCAGGTAGCCTAGTGGTTAGAGTGGACGGGGGGCAGGTAGCCTAGTGGTTAGAGTGGTGGGGGGCAGGTAGCCTAGTGGTTAGAGTGGACGGGGGGGCAGGTAGCCTAGTGGTTAGAGTGGTGGGGGGGCAGGTAGCGTAGTGGTTAGAGTGGAGGGGGGCAGGTAGCCTAGTGGTTAGAGTGGTGGGGGGGGCAGGTAGCCTAGTGGTTAGAGTGGTGGGGGGGGCAGGTAGCCTAGTGGTTAGAGTGGTGGGGGGGGCAGGTAGCCTAGTGGTTAGAGTGGTGGGGGGCAGGTAGCCTAGTGGTTAGAGTGGTGGGGGGGGGAGGTAGACTAGTGGTTAGAGTGTTGGGGGGCAGGTAGCCTAGTGGTTAGAGTGGTGGGGGGCAGGTAGCCTAGTGGTTAGAGTGGTGGGGGGCAGGTAGCCTAGTGGTTAGAGTGGTGGGGGTGGGCAGGTAGCCTAGTTGTTAGAGTGGTGGGGGGGGCAGGTAGCCTAGTGGTTAGAGTGGAGGGGGGCAGGGAGCCTAGTGGTTAGAGTGGTGGGGGGGGGCAGGTAGCCTAGTGGTTAGAGTGGTCGGGGGCAGGTAGCCTAGTGGTTAGAGTGGTGGGGGGGGGCAGGTAGCCTAGTGGTTAGAGTGGTGGGGGGCAGGTAGCCTAGTGGTTAGAGTGGTGGGGGGCAGGTAGCCTAGTGGTTAGAGTGGTGGGGGGGCAGGTAGCCTGGTGGTTAGAGTGGTGGGGGGCAGGTAGCCTAGTGGTTAGAGTGGTGGGGGGCAGGTAGCCTAGTGGTTAGAGTGGTGGGGGGCAGGTAGCCTAGTGGTTAGAGTGGTGGGGGGCAGGTAGCCTAGTGGTTAGAGTGGTGGGGGGCAGGTAGCCTAGTGGTTAGAGTGGTGGGGGGCAGGTAGCCTAGTGTTTAGAGTGGTGGGGGCAGGTAGCCTAGTGGTTAGAGTGGTGGGGGCAGGTAGCCTAGTGGTTAGAGTGGTGGGGGGCAGGTAGCCTAGTGGTTAGAGTGGAGGGGGGCAGGTAGCCTAGTGGTTAGAGTGGTGGGGGGCAGGTAGCCTAGTGGTTAGAGTGGAGGGGGGCAGGTAGCCTAGTGGTTAGTGTGGGGGGGGCAGGTAGCCTAGTGGTTAGTGTGGGGGGGGCAGGTAGCCTAGTGGTTAGAGTGGTGGGGGGCAGGTAGCCTAGTGGTTAGAGTGGGGGGGGGGCAGGTAGCCTAGTGGTTAGAGTGGAGGGGGGGGCAGGTAGCCTAGTGGTTAGAGTGGTGGGGGGGCAGGTAGACTAGTGGTTAGAGTGGGGGGGCAGGTAGCCTAGTGGTTAGAGTGGGGGGGCACGTAGCCTTGTGGTTAGAGTGGGGGGGGGCAGGTAGCCTAGTGGTTAGAGTGGTGGAGGGGGCAGGTAGACTAGTGGTTAGAGTGGGGGGGGGCAGGTAGACTAGTGGTTAGAGTGGGGGGACAGGTCGCCTAGTGGTTAGAGTGGGGGGGGGGGCAGGTAGACTGGTGGTTAGAGTGGGGGGGCAGGTAGCCTCGTGGTTAGAGTGGGGGGGCAGGTAGTCTAGTGGTTAGAGTGGTGGGGGGGCAGGTAGACTAGTGGTTAGAGTGGGGGGGGCAGGTAGACTAGTGGTTAGAGTGGGGGGGCAGGTAGCCTAGTGGTTAGAGTGGGGGGGGCAGGTAGCCTAGTGGTTAGAGTGGGGGGGGGCACTTAGCCTTGTGGTTAGAGTGGGGGGGGCAGGTAGCCTAGTGGTTAGAGTGGTGGGGGGCAGGTAGACTAGTGGTTAGAGTGGGGGGGGCAGGTAGACTAGTGGTTAGAGTGGGGGGGCAGGTAGCCTAGTGGTTAGAGTGGGGGGGGGGGCAGGTAGACTGGTGGTTAGAGTGGGGGGGGGCAGGTAGCCTAGTGGTTAGAGTGGGGGGGCAGGTAGCCTAGTGGTTAGAGTGGGGGGGCAGGTAGTCTAGTGGTTAGAGTGGTGGGGGGGCAGGTAGACTAGTGGTTAGAGTGGGGGGGACAGGTAGCATAGTGGTTAGAGTGGGGGGGGCAGGTTGCCTAGTGGTTAGAGTGGGGGGGGGGGCAGGTAGCCTAGTGGTTAGAGTGGGGGGAAGGGCAGGTAGCCTAGTGGTTAGAGTGGGGGGGGGCAGGTAGCCTAGAGGTTAGGGGGGGGTAGCCTAGTGGTTAGAGAAGGTTTGCTGACAGACACAGCAAACCTTCTTGCCACAGCTCGTATTGATGTGCCATCCTGGATGAGCTGCACTACCTGAGCCACTTGTGTGGGTTGTAGACTCCGTCTCATGCTACCACTAGAGTGAAAGCACCGCCAGCATTCAAAAGTGACCAAAACATCAGCCAGGAAGCATAGGAGCTGAGAAGTGGTCTGTGGTCCCCACCTGCAGAACCACTCCTTTATTGGGGGTGTCTTGCTAATTGCCTATAATTTCCACCTGTTGTCTATTCCATTTGCACAACAGCATGTGAAATTTATTGTCAATCAGTGTTGCTTCCTAAGTGGACCGTTTGATTTTCACAGAAGTGTGATTGACTTGGAGTTACATTGTGTTGTTTAAGTGTTCCCTTTATTTTTTTGAGCAGTGTATATAGCAGAAGAGCTATTGTTACTTAACTTCTTCAGCTTCTATTGTATTCTATATTTACCACATATCCACTACCATACAATATGTTTTGACAGCTGAAGCAAGCTCACGGGGGCAGCAGGTAGTCTAGTGGTTAGAGCGTTGGACTAGTAACCGAAAGGTTGCAAGATCGAATCCCCGAGCCGACAAGGTAAAAATCTGTCGTTCTGCCCCTGAACAAGGCAGTTAACCCATTTATAGGGGTCTATAAAATCCAATCGATTTTCTCCTCAAATTCTGTTTTCTCGGTTTGATTTTTCCAGGTACTTTTGTATAAAAGTACCAAAATAATGTACGTTATAAGTCCAGAAAAATGCTTTAACCACATCAGAAGACCACTTTTGAGGTCTGGGGGGGAAAAACAGCTGTTTCGTGAGGTGTTGATTGTTGTAAACTGTAAGGTATCCCTTGATGGTATTTTGTTAGTTCAACATTATTCATTGTTGTATCCTAGGACCTACAGTACGTACATATATATTACACCACGAGGGTAATGCTAACGAGCTATGTGAAATATACAACAACCATCATAGAGAACTAACTGAAATATTATTGTTATAATTATTATCTCAGAGTAGACAGACCAGGGAAATCTCTAAATAAATGCATGACAGCCAGACAAGCCAGTGTATGAATCAAACAGACTTGTATATGAATGGAGAGGAAATGAGCTGACTTCCTGGTCTGTAAGGTAAGTAACAACGTGTCAAGCAGATTACACATTTTACTATTTCAGAAAACATAGCAACGTTTAAGACATGGATTTCATGATGTTGAAACATTAACAAGTCGTTGAAGTAATGTTTTCATCTTATTAGCTAAACAAAACTATTTTAAGCAGTGAAATTGTTGAGGAAATCAGCTTTGTTTAAACAGCGGGGATGAAAAGAATGTAATTTTGAAATTCGAAGCGTTAGGTCGTCACACCGTTGATATAGCAACGGCCGCTAATAGCGTATCAAATCCCATTGCGACACGTGGAGGACGACACTTTTTGTCAAGTGGACGTTATTTACCCCATAATGACAAAGTGAAAACATGTTTTTTAGATTTCTTTGAAAATGAAATACAGAAATATCTCATTTACATAAGTATTCACACCCCTGAGTCAATACATGTTCGAATCACCTTTTGCAGCGATTACAGCTGTGAGTCTTTCTGGGTAATTCTCTAAGAGCTTTGCACACCTGGATTGTAAAACATTTGCCCATTATTCTTTTCAAAATTCTTCAAGGTCTGTCAAATTGGTTGTTGATCATTGCTAGACAACCATTTTCAGGTCTTGAAATAGATTTTGAAGCAGATTTAAGTCAAATCTATCTAAGCCACTCGGGAGCATTCACTGTCTTCTTGGTAAACAACTCCAGTGCAGATTTGGCCGTGTGTTTTAGGTTATTGTCCTGCTGAAAGGTGAATTCATCTCCCAGTGTCTGGTGGAAAGCAGACTGAACCAGCTTTTCCTCTACGATTTTGCCCGTGCTTAGCTCCATTCTGTTTATTTTTTATCCTGAAAAACTCCCCAGTCCTTAACGACTACAAGCATACCCATAACATGATGCAGCCACCACTATGCTTGAAAATATGGAGAGTGGTACTCAGTAATGTGTTGAACTGGATTTGCCCCAAACGTAACACTTTGTATTCAGAACAAAAAGGGACTTGCTTTGCCACATTTTTTGCATTATTACTTTAGTGCCTTGTTGCAAACAGGATGCATGTTTTGTAATATATATATATATATATATATATATTCTGTAAAGACTTCCTTCTTTTCACTCTGTCATTAAGGTTACTATTGTGGCGTAACTACAATGATGTTGATCCATCCTCAGTTTTCTCCCATCACATGCAACTTATTAAACATATTTTGACTCCTGAACTTATTTAGGCTTGCCATAACAGAAGGCATTTCATTTTTTATTTAACCTTTATTTAACTAGGCAATATCTGACAGTACACAGTATATCTGACAGTACACAGTATATCTGACAGTCCTCTCTGAAGGCTCACTACAAGTATATCTTACTGTACACAGTATATCTGACCTAGGATTGGACAGTCCTCTCTGAAGGCTCAGTATACAGTATATCTGACAGTACACAGTATATCTGACAGTACACAGTATATCTGACAGTACACAGTATATCTGACAGTCCTCTCTGAAGGCTCACTACAAGTATATCTTACTGTACACAGTATATCTGACCTAGGATTGGACAGTCCTCTCTGAAGGCTCAGTACACAGTATATCTGACAGTACACAGTATATCTGACAGTACACAGTATATCTGACAGTACACAGTATATCTGACCTTTTTTAAAAAAAAAAATATTTCACCTTTATTTAACAAGGTAGGCCAGTTGAGAACAAGTTCTCATTTACAACTGCGACCTGGCCAAGATAAAGCAAAGCAGTTCGACAACATACAACAACACAGAGTTACACATGGAGTAAAACAAACATACAGTCAATAATACAGTAGAAAAATACGTCTATATACAATGTGAGCAAATGAGGTGAGATAAGGGAGGTAAAGGCAAAAAAGGCCATGGTGGCAAAGTAAATACAATATAGCAAGTAAAACACTGGAATGGTAGATTTGTAGTAGAAGAAAGTGCAAAGTAGAAATAGAAATAATGGGGTGCAAAGGAGCAAAATAAATTAAATAAATAAATACAGTAGGGGAAGAGGTAGTTGTTTGGGCTAAATTATAGATGGGCTATGTACAGGTGCAGTGGTCTGTGAGCTGCTCTGACAGCTGGTGCTTAAAGCTAGTGAGGGAGATAAGTGTTTCCAGTTTCAGAGATTTTTGTAGTTCATTCCAGTCATTGGCAGCAGAGAACTGGAAGGAGAGACGGCCAAAGGAGGAATTGGCTTTGGGGGTGACCAGAGAGATATACCTGCTGGACCGTGTGCTACAGGTGGGTGCTGCTATGGTGACCAGTGAGTGGAGATAAGGGGGGACTTTACCTAGCAGGGTCTTGTAGATGACCTGGAACCAGTGGATTTGGCGACGATTATGAAGCGAAGGCCAGCCAACGAGAGCGTACAGGTCGCAGTGGTGGGTAGTATATGGGGCTTTGGTGACAAAACGGATGGCACTGTAATAGACTGCATCCAGTTTGTTGAGTAGGGTATTGGAGGCTATTTTGTAAATGACATCGCTGAAGTCGAGGATCGATAGGATGGTCAGTTTTACGAGGGTATGTTTAGCAGCATGAGTGAAGGATGCTTTGTTGCGAAATAGGAAGCCAATTCTAGATTTAACTTTGGATTGGAGATGTTTGATGTGAGTCTGGAAGGAGAGTTTACAGTCTAACCAGACACCTAGGTATTTGTAGTTGTCCACATATTCTAAGTCAGAACCGTCCAGAGTAGTGATGCTGGACAGGCGGGCAGGTGCAGGCAGCGATCGGTTGAAGAGCATGCATTTAGTTTTACTTGTATTTAGGAGCAGTTGGAGGCCACGGAAGGAGAGTTGTATGGCATTGAAGCTCGTCTGGAGGGTTCTTAACACAGTGTCCAAAGAAGGGCCAGAAGTATACAGAATGGTGTCGTCTGCGTAGAGGTGGATCAGAGAATCACCAGCAGCGAGCGCAACATCATCGATGTATACAGAGAAAAGAGTCGGCCCGAGAATTGAACCCTGTGGCAACCCCATAGAGACTGCCAGAGGTTCGGACAACAGGCCCTCGGATTTGACACACTGAACTCTATCAGAGAAGTAATTGGTGAACCAGGCGATGCAATCATTTGAGAAACAAAGGCTATTGAGTCTGCCGATGAAGATGTGGTGATTGACAGAGTCGAAAGCTTTGGCCAGGTCAATGAATACGGCAGCACAGTATTGTTTCTTATCGATGGCGGTTACGATATCATTTAGGACCTTGAGCGTGGCTGAGGTGCACCCATCACCAGCTCTGAAACCAGATTGCATAGCGAAGAAGGTGCGGTGAGATTCGAAATGGTCGGTAATCTGTTTGTTGACTTGGCTTTCGAAGACCTTAGAAAGGCAGGGTAGGATGGATATAGGTCTGTAGCAATTTGGGTCAAGAGTGTCCCCTCCTTTGAAGAGGGGGATGACAGCAGCTGCTTTCCAATCTATGGGAATCTCAGACGACACGAAAGAGAGGTTGAACAGGCTAGTAATAGGGGTTGCAATAATTTCGGCAGATAATTTAAGAAAGAAAGGGTCCAGATTATCTAGCCCGGCTGATTTGTAGGGGTCCAGATTTTGCAGCTCTTTCAGAACATCAGCTGAATGGATTTGGGAGAAGGAGAAATGGGGAAGGCTTGGGTGAGTAGCTGTGGGGGGTGCAGTGCTGTTGACTGCAGTAGGGGTAGCCAGGCGGAAAGCATGGTGGGGGGACCGGTCCAATTAGCAAAATAGTTATAGTTATAGTGGCCCAAGAAAGGTGTCCGATAGACCTATTCAGATAGCAGCCGATAAGACAGCTAACGTTTAGCGGGCCGCAGATGGGCATTCGGGTTACGTCGCGACGGAGGGGCCAGTTGGATAACTCCCTCGGGCAGATAACGTCGGTGGTCCAGTCGTGAAGGCCCAATGGGGCTCCGCATCGGCAGTAAAAAAACAGGTCCGGATAGGTGATTGTAGCCCAGGAGTGGCTGAAGGAACTCTTCAGCTGGCTAGCTCCGGAATAATTTATGTTAGCTCCAAGACCGACGTTAGCCAATAGTCACTCAGGTAGCAGCTAGCTCGCTGCAAGATCCAGGTGAAAATGTCCAGAGCCTGCGGTAGAAATCCGGGGATATGGAGAGAGAATAGGTCCGGTATGCTCTGGTCTGAGTCGCGCTGTACAAAAACAGGTGATAGCTTTTCGAGCTAATGGATAGCTGAGGACCGCTAGCCGTGGCTAGCTGAACTCCAACATTAGCCAGTGAAATGGCTAACCTCTGGCTAGCTTCTGTTGTGGATTTCAGATTTGAGGTAAATAATACATTTTTTTTTTAATTGGTGAGGCGGGTTGCAGGAGAGTGTTTTGAGGTTGAGTTTTTAGAAAAAAAATATGTAAAAAGATAAGTGAAGAAAGTATGTAAATATATATATACACGGAACACGACAGGAGGAGAACAAAGAACGTCTGAACTGCTACGCCATCTTTGAATGAAAGTGGATTGGACAGTCCTCTCTGAAGGCTCAGTACACAGTATATCTGACCTTGGATTGGACAGTCCTCTCTGAAGGCTCAGTATACAGTATATCTGACCATGGATTGGAAAGTCCTCTCTGAAGGCTCAGTATACAGTATATCTGACCTTGGATTGGACAGTCCTCTCTGAAGGCTCAGTATACAGTATATCTGACCATGGATTGGACAGTCCTCTCTGAAGGCTCAGTATACAGTATATCTGACCATGGATTGAACAGTCCTCTCTGAAGGCTCAGTATACAGTATATCTGACCATGGATTGGACAGTCCTCTCTGAAGGCTCAGTATACAGTATATCTGACCTTGGATTGGACAGTCCTCTCTGAAGGCTCAGTATACAGTATATCTGACAGTACACAGTATATCTGACCATGGATTGGACAGTCCTCTCTGAAGGCTCAGTATACAGTATATCTGACCATGGATTGGACAGTCCTCTCTGAAGGCTCAGTATACAGTATATCTGACAGTACACAGTATATCTGACCATGGATTGGACAGTCCTCTCTGAAGGCTCAGTACACAGTACATCTGACCATGGCAGTGTTGACTCCAGACTGACTAGTATCATCCACGTGTCCCATCAACTCTCTGTCCACTAGAGTATCAACACAAAGACTACAGCTGCTATTTTGTCCTTTTACTGTTTGCGATTCAGTAATTATTATTTTTGATTCGATTCACCGCGATTGAACCAAATTCCAACTACTACAATGGTGAATCGAATCATTTGATTCGTCAAAATGTATTGTTTAAAAGATTAGATTTATACGAATTAAACAAATCTTCATAAAAAATGTTTTATATATATATATATATTTTTTTTTTTTTGAGAAATGTGAAGCGGGGCATCTGTTATACAGTAAATGAAATGTGTAGGTCAGAGTCTCACCTGTGTCTGGTTCCCTGGCTCCCCCTGCTGGTCACTGAGTGGTAGAGTCCTGGCCAGTGCAGAGATGGCACTAGCCCTCACATAGCTCTCCTGATCACACAGCGCCTCCAGCAGGATAGGAGTGACAGTGCAGCTTAACGCCTCACACAGCTGGCCGACTCCAGAGTGGAGTCTCAAACCTCCCAACACATGTCACACACACGCTTCTTTAGCACGGGAAGGAGGTCTGTTACAACACACACACACACACACACACACGCTTCTTTAGCACGGGAAGGAGGTCTGTTACAACACACACACACACACACACACACACACACACACACACGCTTCTTTAGCACGGGAAGGAGGTCTGTTACAACACACACACACACACACACACGCACACACACTACACCTGACTCTATCCTATTACCATATTGACTACACCTGACTCTATCCTATCACCATAGTGACTACACCTGACTCTATCCTATCACCATAGTGACTACACCTGACTCTATCCTATCACCATAGTGACTACACCTGACTCTATCCTATCACCATAGTGACTACACCTGACTCTATCCTATCACCATAGTGACTACACCTGACTCTATCCTATCACCATAGTGACTACACCTGACTCTATCCTATCACCATAGTGACTACACCTGACTCTATCCTATCACCATAGTGACTACACCTGACTCTATCCTATCACCATAGTGACTACACCTGACTCTATCCTATCACCATAGTGACTACACCTGACTCTATCCTATCACCATAGTGACTACACCTGACTCTATCCTATTACCAGTGACTACACCTGACTCTATCCTATCACCATAGTGACTACACCTGACTCTATCCTATCACCATAGTGACTACACCTGACTCTATCCTATCACCATAGTGACTACACCTGACTCTATCCTATCACCATAGTGACTACACCTGACTCTATCCTATTACCAGTGACTACACCTGACTCTATCCTATCACCATAGTGACTACACCTGACTCTATCCTATCACCATAGTGACTACACCTGACTCTATCCTATCACCATAGTGACTACACCTGACTCCATCCTGTCACCATAGTGACTACACCTGACTCTATCCTATCACCATAGTGACTACACCTGACTCTATCCTATCACCATAGTGACTACACCTGACTCTATCCTATCACCATAGTGACTACACCTGACTCTATCCTATCACCATAGTGACTACACCTGACTCTATCCTATCACCATAGTGACTACACCTGACTCTATCCTATCACCATAGTGACTACACCTGACTCTATCCTATCACCATAGTGACTACACCTGACTCTATCCTATCACCATAGTGACTACACCTGACTCTATCCTATCACCATAGTGACTACACCTGTTGGGATTCATAGGAACTGTATGTGTTTCTGTCTTCTTTATCAGTTTATTTATTATTTGTATTTAACCTTTATTTTACTAGTCAAGTCAGAGCAGAATGGATGGTTGAATAACTGAGTAGGAGGACAGGATAATCTCAACTCTAATCTCTTGGCTATGCTGCTCGGCCATCGCTCATCCATCGCTCGGCCATCGCTCATCCATCGCTCGGCCATCGCTCATCCATCGCTCGGCCATCGCTCATCCATATATGTATATGGATATATTCTTCCCTTTAGATTTGTGTGTGAAAGGTAGTTGTTGTGAATTTGTTTTATTACTTGTTAGATATTACTGGACTGTCGGAACTAGAAGCACAAGCATTTCGCTACACTCGCATTAACATCTGCTAACCATGTGTATGTGACCAATAACATCTGCTAACCATGTGTATGTGACCAATAACATCTGCTAACCATGTGTATGTGACCAATCCAATTTGATTTGATTTGTGTGCATTTCCTTCTACCCATGCAATACTACCTGGATGGATTGAATATATCTATCAGTCAGTCAGTCAGTTCACCTGCAGCAGGTTGAAGCCGTGTTGGCTGGCCGCCAGCAGGCCGGAAAGCTTGAGGCTGAAGGAAAGCATGCTGGGATGTGTAGTTTTATCCAGACACACAGTGGATATGTAGTCCACCAGACAGGGGCAGGACTCCAGCAGGGTCAGGCCATGGTCTGGAAAACATCACCACAGGTGTTATTAGGTAGTATCATTGTCTGTGTCCCAAATGGAAACCTATTCCCACAGTGCACTGCAGTGCCATAATGCCTGGTCAAAAGTTCCCTATGTAGGGAATAGCAGGGCGGCATTTGTGTAGGTCATGATCGCTTAGAGCTGCTATGGCCAATATCCAGAAAGAGCTGGTGTGGCCAATATCCAGGAAGAGCCGCTATGGCCAATATCCAGGAAGAGCTGCTATGGCCAATATCCAGGAAGAGCTGCTATGGCCAATATCCAGGAAGAGCTGCTATGGCCAATATCCAGAAAGAGCTGGTGTGGCCAATATCCAGGAAGAGCTGCTATGGCCAATATCCAGGAAGAGCTGCTATGGCCAATATCCAGGAAGAGCTGCTATGGCCAATATCCAGGAAGAGCTGCTATGGCCAATATCCAGGAAGAGCTGGTGTGGCCTGCTTGGCTCAAACTTTTATTCCTGCCCAACGGTACTGTAACACATTGTCAAATAAACAAAGGTTATAAACCTATCACAATGCCAGTATTCAGTAACGTATCAGTAGTCTCTCATCCTCGCTGTGTGTGCAAGAGATTATAGGAAGTCTCTCCTCCTTATTCTTGCTGGTGAGACCTTTCTCTCTGTGTGTCTCACCCTCCTTGGTGAGACCTTTCTCTGTGTGTCTCCTCACCCTCCTTGGTGAGACCTTTCTCTGTGTGTGTGTCCTCACCCTCCTTGGTGAGACCTTTCTCTCTCTGTCTCCTCACCCTCCATGGTGAGACTTTTCTCTGTGTGTGTCTCCTCACCCTCCTTGGTGAGACCTTTCTCTGTGTGTGTGTCCTCACCCTCCTTGGTGAGACCTTTCCCTGTGTGTGTCTCCTCACCCTCCTTGGTGAGACCTTTCCCTGTGTGTGTGTGTCCTCACCCTCCTTGGTGAGACCTTTCTCTGTGTGTGTGTCCTCACCCTCCTTGGTGAGACCTTTCTCTGTGTGTGTGTGTCCTCACCCTCCTTGGTGAGACCTTTCTCTGTGTGTGTGTCCTCACCCTCCTTGGTGAGACCTTTCTCTGTGTGTGTGTCCTCACCCTCCTTGGTGAGACCTTTCTCTGTGTGTGTGTCCTCACCCTCCCTGGTGAGACATTTCTCTGTGTGTGTGTGTCCTCACCCTCCTTTGTGAGACCTTCCTTTGTGTGTGTGTGTCCTCACCCTCCTTGGTGAGACCTTTCTCTGTGTGTGTGTCCTCACCCTCGTTGGTGAGACCTTTCTCTGTGTGTGTGTCCTCACCCTCCTTGGTGAGACCTTTCTCTGTGTGTGTGTGTGTGTGTGTGTGTGTGTGTGTGTGTGTGTGTGTGTGTGTCCTCACCCTCCTTGGTGAGACCTTTCTCTGTGTGTGTGTCCTCACCCTCCTTGGTGAGACCTTTCTCTGTGTGTGTCTCCTCACCCTCCTTGGTGAGACCTTTCTCTCTGTGTGTGTGTCCTCACCCTCCTTGGTGAGACCTTTCTCTGTGTGTGTCTCCTCACCCTCCTTGGTGAGACCTTTCTCTGTGTGTGTCTCCTCACCCTCCTTGGTGAGACCTTTCTCTCTGTGTGTGTGTCCTCACCCTCCTTGGTGAGACCTTTCTCTGTGTGTGTCTCCTCACCCTCCTTGGTGAGACCTTTCTCTGTGTGTGTGTGTCCTCACCCTCCTTGGTGAGACCTTTCTCTGTGTGTGTGTCCTCACCCTCCTTGGTGAGACCTTTCTCTGTGTGTGTGTCCTCACCCTCCTTGGTGAGACCTTTCTCTCTCTGTGTGTGTGTCTCCTCACCCTCCTTGGTGAGACCTTTCTCTGTGTGTGTCTCCTCACCCTCCTTGATGAGACCTTTCTCGGTGTGTGTCTCCTCACCCTCCATGGTGAGACCTTTCTCTCTGTGTGTGTGTGTCTCCTCACCCTCCTTGGTGAGACCAGTGAACCAGTCCAGCAGTTTCTCGAGGCTGGTGTCATCTGGTAGGGACTGTGTGGGGTCCGCTAGTACAGCGCACACCCGTGGCAACAACACCAGGCACTCACTGTCCATGCTGCTTATAGATGTCTATGGGGGGGAAATATTCCTTTAGTTAGACAGATAGTCGCTCACTAGCTCTGGTCCAGGGCGTTTAGGAAGCGTTCATCGAGTCTAATAGTAAAGCACACTACCGCCCTGGACCAGAGCTAGCTTGCTAGCTTGGTAAAGTATGAAACTTTATGGCAACCAGGGGCGGAAATCCCGGGGGGGACGGGGGGGACACGACCCCCCCATCCTGGGAAAAATATGATTTGCCCCCCCCCAATATATCACTGAAACATAACTATGTAATTTAAATAATATTAATAATAATACGCAATGAAAGCAATTGTGCTGATTATAGACACTTAATAGCGCGTTTTTAAGTTTCAAAAGATTGCAACACCCCCACCCTTTGCCTCACAATGGTTTGATCCACTGCCAGTTCCTTAGCTTGCTAGGTAACTGACGTGAGGTTAATCAAATCAAATCAAATCAAATCAAATTTATTTATATAGCCCTTCGTACATCAGCTGAAATCTCAAAGTGCTGTACAGAAACCCAGCCTAAAACCCCAAACAGCAAGCAATGCATGTGAAAGAAGCACGGTGGCTGGGAAAAACTCCCTAGGAAAAACTCCTGAGAAAGGCCAAAAACCTAGGAAGAAACCTAGAGAGGAACCAGGCTATGAGGGGTGGCCAGTCCTCTTCTGGCTGTGCCGGGTGGATATTATAACAGAACATGGTCAAGATGTTAAAATGTTCGTAAATGACCAGCATGGTCAAATAATAATAATCATAGTAATTGTCGAGGGTGCAACAAGCACGTCCGGTGAACAGGTCAGGGTTCCGTAGCCGCAGGCAGAACAGTTGAAACTGGAGCAGCAGCATGGCCAGGTGGACTGGGGACAGCAAGGAGTTAATCCAGTCAATCGCGCACACACACTAGCTGAATATGCAGAGCTAGCGTGCAAATATGAACTATTAAGCTAGCTAGTACCTATTCCATTTATGTGGCGTCGTCAAAGATGGAATCAGCATGCAGATGATGTAAGTTAGTGCTTCAAAGTCCCTGTAATAAGGTTAGCGATAAACTGAAATACAAACTGAACAGAACTACACTCTCTTCTACCATTGTCTTAAATATATTTAATGGTCTCGTTGCAAAAGCTAAATTGTCGCAAGTGAACTTTTATTTATTTATTTTATTTCACCTTTATTTAACCCGGGTAGCAAAGATTATCGCAAACACCACTGAAACTGTATTGGTGCTCGCTAGCTTTGCAAATTCAGCTGTTGTTGGAAGCCAGCCAATATGAAACAAACTATTAAAATTACAAAAGGTTGCAGCATATGTTGTGTAAATGGTGAACTCATACAGCTGTCAACTCTTGTCATTTTAATCCGTTTCACATTTGCTAGCTACCTTTTAGATCGAAGCCCAAATAGAATGATTGAAGATGATAGAAGCCCATCTCCTACTGTAAATAACCTACACACTGTGTGTGTTTGTAGCCAGCCAGCCAGGTAGAAAAATGGCAGAAAAATAAAAGACGGACATCAGAGTATTTTTCAATACACCAAAACGCAAAGTAAGAACCCTAGTAGCCTAATATCCAAAGACTAGTTGATAAAATGTTCATAAGAAAGAAATTCAATTCTAATGGAAATGTTTCACAATGATGTCATTAGGCAGAGCAGGCAACAGATGGCACACAGACAGCAGAGTTGGGGACAGATATGCAGGGACAGACTGGCAGAGACAGGGAGTCTCAGGTAAGTTTGTTGAGTCTTTGTTTGGTAACATTATGAAAGGTTCTCACATTTTTTTTACTTGTAAAATAGGAACATAATTGGAAAATGCCATGGATACCCCCACTCTCAACTTAAACTGGTGACTGAACTAAGATTTGTTAAAGGCAATGGTATTGCTGTTGTGATTAGTTGTGTAGTTTTGGGTACCGGTAGTTAGGAGGACGGCAAACACCTTATTTCTTTGGTTCCTCAATATACATTTACCATATTACAATGTAGGCTATGTGTTACAGCACTACTTTTGGTGTCCCCCTCAGGAATTGCTCTTGAGAAAATTTCATGTAATTGTCCCCTCCAAAGTTGATATCAGATTTTCGCCCCTGATGGCAACACGTTCGTTAGCAAGCTAACCAAGTCAGCAACACAAACAACTAAGTTGAATGACAAATGCATGCTAACTGCAGTACCTAGGTATATGTTGTTATCTGAGAAGCAAATAAGGGACAGATTCATGGAGCTTGATAGCTAGCAATCGCCTGAAAAGTATGTCGGGGGACTGAAACCGTGTTTCGTTTTACCGGCGCTTCATGGATTCCCTCACTACGGAAAGGAAGAAGGACAATTCAAGGTGTGCATAAAATCGATAAAATGAACAGCAACTGCGCATTTTCTCCGATCTCATACAATGTGGTAAACTGAATGGAAAAGGTATTGCATCGCACTGCAGCCCATCTACACACTACGTGTCTAGTGCTTATCGCGAGTCGAAACCGGGAGTTAACTCCTCTTCGACGTTTCCCGCAAGTCGTCCATTTTCACGTAATCGCACATGGTGGTACACCAGCGGCTAACCGATAGCCTTGTACAAATCTACATTTCCACCCATTTAGCGCAGACTAACACACTCCCAAGCCTGTTAAATGCACGACACGGAGGATATGCCGGCTGATGTCGACTTCGACGAGGAGGAACCTTCGTTCAGTGACCCAGAAGACTTCGAAGATGATGTCGACGACGAGGGTGAGAAAATGCAGGAAAGATGCCGGCTTTTTTTTGCGGCCTGGAGACCTAGTTGGGTTCGCTAACCTCGCTGTTTTAGTGTATGTAGTTAGCTACAAGGCTATCGTTGCAATACATGACATGTACACCAAATGTGTAGAAATAATTGTTAAAATATTTATCTTTTTTTTTTGAAGGGTCAACGTAAAGATCAGCTAATGATCACTTTTGATAACGTTCGTAAAGTGATCATGTTAGCCAGCTACAGTAGCTGTTAAAGCTAACAGTGGGTTCATTCATACCTCGTCCATACAAATGGCGTGCCAAAGAAGAACCATTTACTACGCCTGTGACATTTTACGCATTTGTTTGTTAGCGATGTTCTTATTGTAAACGATCTGTAACAAACCTTAGCATCACTGTTTTGTTTCCAGTTGTTAGCTGAAGCGGGACATGGTGACTCCCCCGCCATCAGTGCATTACTTAGCTAACTAACGTAACTACCAGCTGTCAGATAATAGTGAATGCGGATGTTTTATAAACTATAGCATAGCCCAAACTACACCCTCACAACCTTTACCCAAGTTTCATTTTCAGCAGGTGTGGCAAAAATGGTAAATTCACTTTCTGGGGGACAACAGAGCTAACTTTAGGTGACATTGTCTCCAGTTAATTGGTAAAACATGTAAAAATGTATACACACATGAGTCGCTTTAGATTAAAAAGTATATGCTAAATGGCATTATTATTACATGGGGCCCATCTTTGTCTATACACAATCAATGGTATGGAAAACCCTGGTTTGATAAACTACCTCACCAAATAACATTATCTTTACCCGCTCCCCCCCGCATCCCCCCCCATCCATCCCTCCCCCCCCATCCATCCCTCCCCCCTGTAGAGTTGCTGGGTGACCTGCTGCGGGAGAAGCCTCAGGAGGCAGACGGGATAGACTCTGTGGTTGTCGTGGACAATGTGCCCCAGGTCGGCCCCGAGCGCCTGGAGAAACTGAAGAACGTCATCCACAAGATATTCTCCAAGTTCGGCAAGATCACCAACGAGTTCTACCCGACGGTAGACGGACCTGAAGGACTCACTAAGGGGTGAGCAGTAGGGTAAAGGGAGGCTGTGGCAGGGTGCAGGGAGGCTGTGGCAGGGTGCAGGGAGGCTGTGGCAGGGTGCAGGGAGGCTGTGGCAGGGTGCAGGGAGGCTGTGGCAGGGAGGCTGTGGCAGGGTAAAGGGAGGCTGTGGCAGGGTGCAGGGAGGCTGTGGCAAGGTAAAGGGAGGCTGTGGCAGGGTAAAGGGAGGCTGTGGCAGGGTGCAGGGAGGCTGTGGCAGGGTGCAGGGAGGCTGTGGCAGGGTGCAGGGAGGCTGTGGCAGGGTGCAGGGAGGCTGTGGCAGGGTGCAGGGAGGCTGTGGCAGGGTGCAGGGAGGCTGTGCAGGGTGCAGGGAGGCTGTGGCAGGGTAAAGGGAGGCTGTGGCAGGGTGCAGGGAGGCTGTGGCAGGGTGCAGGGAGGCTGTGGCAGGGTGCAGGGAGGCTGTGGCAGGGTGCAGGGAGGCTGTGGCAGGGTAAAGGGAGGCTGTGGCAGGGTGCAGGGAGGCTGTGGCAGGGTGCAGGGAGGCTGTGGCAGGGTGCAGGGAGGCTGTGGCAGGGTAAAGGGAGGCTGTGGCAGGGTAAAGGGAGGCTGTGGCAGGGTAAAGGGAGGCTGTGGCAGGGTGCAGGGAGCTGTGGCAGGGTGCAGGGAGGCTGTGGCAGGGTGCAGGGAGGCTGTGGCAGGTGCAGGGAGGCTGTGGCAGGGTAAAGGGAGGCTGTGGCAGGGTAAAGGAGGCTGTGGCAGGGTGCAGGGAGGCTGTGGCAGGGTGCAGGGAGGCTGTGGCAGGGTAAGGGACGGCTGTGGCAGGGTGCAGGGAGGCTTGTGGCAGGGTGCAGGGAGGCTGTGGCAGGGTGCAGGGAGGCTGTGGCAGGGTGCAGGGAGGCTGGCAGGGTGCAGGGAGGCTGTGGCAGGGTGCAGGGAGGCTGTGGCAGGGTGCAGGGAGGCTGTGGCAGGGTGCAGGGAGGCTGTGGCAGGGTGCAGGGAGGCTGTGGCAGGGTGCAGGGAGGCTGTGGCAGGGTGCAGGGAGGCTGTGGCAGGGTGCAGGGAGGCTGTGGCAGGGTAAAGGGAGGCTGTGGCAGGGAGGCTGTGGCAGGGTGCAGGGAGGCTGTGGCAGGGTGCAGGGAGGCTGTGGCAGGGTAAAGGGAGGCTGTGGCAGGGTGCAGGGAGGCTGTGGCAGGGTGCAGGGAGGCTGTGGCAGGGTGCAGGGAGGCTGTGGCAGGGTGCAGGGAGGCTGTGGCAGGGTAAAGGGAGGCTGTGGCAGGGTGCAGGGAGGCTGTGGCAGGGTGCAGGGAGGCTGTGGCAGGGTGCAGGGAGGCTGTGGCAGGGTGCAGGGAGGCTGTGGCAGGGTGCAGGGAGGCTGTGGCAGGGTGCAGGGAGGCTGTGGCAGGGTGCAGGGAGGCTGTGGCAGGGTAAAGGGAGGCTGTGGCAGGGTAAAGGGTTGTCACAATACTAAGTATTAAGGAAGGAAAGAACATGAAACAGACTGTCTTCCTCAAGAAATTCAGTCTTAATGTTGGGAAAAACAGCTGTATGTTGTCAACCACAGTCACGTTTGTTTATTTTCCAAACTATAGCACAATATTTTACACAAAGTAGGTTTTTAAAGGACCAAAGAGCTTAGTCTTTGTTTTATTGTTTGCCAAGGAAATCTGGTATGTTAGTATAACAGTACTGGTATCATGGCAACACTGTTATGGTGTAGGGTGAGTAGTAGAGTTTTACCTACTCAGACCTATAGTTAGTTAACCTGTAGTTAATATTGTCTCTGTAGGTACATCTTCCTGGAGTATGGAGCTCCCACTCAGGCTCTGGAGGCAGTGAAGAACGCTGACGGTTACAAGCTGGACAAGCAGCACACCTTCAGAGTCAATGTGTTCACCGACTTCGACAAGTAAGAATACACTACACACAAACACATGGGTCCAGGGCATCATTCCAGCTGTTATATGGGGTGTCCAGGGCACCATTCCAGCTGTTATATGGGGTGTCCAGGGCACCATTCCAGCTGTTATATGGGGTGTCCAGGGCACCATTCCAGCTGTTATATGGGGTGTCCAGGGCATCATTCCAGCTGTTATATGGGGTGTCCAGGGCACCATTCCAGCTGTTATATGGGGTGTCCAGGGCATCATTCCAGCTGTTATATGGGGTGTCCAGGGCACCATTCCAGCTGTTATATGGGGTGTCCAGGGCACCATTCCAGCTGTTATATGGGGTGTCCAGGGCACCATTCCAGCTGTTATATGGGGTGTCCAGGGCACCATTCCAGCTGTTATATGGGGTGTCCAGGGCATCATTCCAGCTGTTATATGGGGTGTCCAGGGCATCATTCCAGCACGGCAGAAACACAGCAGAAATGTTTGACATAGATATACATGATATAGAACTGTCTGCTGTAGATTGTGATGTTGTGTTCCAGGTACATGAGCATCAGTGATGAGTGGGAGACTCCTGAGAAGCAGCCCTTCAAGGACTTTGTGAGTGTTACACACTGTCACTTCAACCACACATTCAGAGAATACCCACCCGGGGTTGTGGAGGGGGGGAAAGTCATTACTAACGGTCACTTCCTGTTTGTGTTGCCAGGGTAACATGCGTCACTGGATGGAGGACCCTGACTGTCGTGACCAGTACAGCGTCATCTACGAATCAGGAGAGAGGACCGCCATCTTCAACAACGACGCCAAGGATCCAATCGTCTCCGAGGAGAGGGCGGTGAGTCAACCAATCACGACAGAGCAGTGAGATGATGGTTCAACCAATCAGATTTTTTTGTTGTTGCAATGACCATTCTACATCTACAGAAATACTTTTGATGGCTTTGATGCTTAAAAAGTAGAAGGGTTGATTGTGTAAATCAAAATGTCTGCCATGGTGTATTTTGATTGATTCTGAGGTTGTGTGTTCTGACTGTGTTGTTTCCCTGCAGCGCTGGACAGAGACGTATGTGCGCTGGTCTCCCAAGGGAACCTACCTGGCCACGTTCCACCAGCGAGGCATTGCATTGTGGGGCGGAGAGAAGTTCAAGCAGATCCAACGTTTCAGCCACCAGGGAGTGTCTCTGATCGACTTCTCCCCCTGCGAGAGGTAACCAATCACTAATGAATAATCAATGCCTGTCTATATCACATCTATGAAGCTACATTAAGTTGTTATAATGCTTAATTCCCTGATGGAAACTGAGGACCCTCAGGCCATAATGTAACTATGTAGTTTTATTAAGCCTTTTAAGGTGTTATAACGCTTCATAGGTATGTTGCCGTGACGTTCAGTCCCGATGGACACTGTGGACACCCCATGCCCTAGTGTAGCTCTGTCAACGGTATGAAGCCATGTGAGGCTACATAATGGGGTTATAATGCTTGGTAGGTACAGGTAACTGCCAGAATAAAGGAAACCCCAACATAAAGTATCTCAGTTGGACCACCACTCTATTGGAGGGATGTGTCACGCTGGCATAAGGGAGCGGGAGACAGGCGCAGGAATGCGTAATGTTCTTTTTTTTCTTTACCAAAAATGACAGCGTGCCGTGTACCGGGACAAAGACCAAACAAACACGTATACAACACACGGTTGAAACCCCAAAACAAAAGAGCGAGGATTACCTCGAATAAATAACACAAGCACACAATGATTAAGACACGGGACGAGACCCGTAATCATCTGCACAATGCAAAGTCCAAAACACACAGCACAGTTACTCACACGCACCAACGGACATTGTAACAATAAATCGACAGGACAATGGTAAACCGAGGACACACTTATATAATCACTGGGAATAGGGGCCAGGTGTGGATAATGAAAGTTCCGGAGGGATCCGTGACAGTGTGAAACCATTCTTCCACGATAAAGTCCTTAATTTGGTGTTGTGTTGAAAAACACTGTCTCAGGCACCGCTCCAGAATCTCCCAGAAGTGTTAAATTTACTAAGACTCACACACCCTTTAAAACCCCTATGCTCCTTTGAGAGCCCTCTTTCAGTCTCTTCTAGCCATGGTAGCCCAGATAATGGTCAACTGGGCATGTTTATACATGACCCTAAGCATGATGGGATGTTAATTGCTTAATTACCTCAGGAACCACACCTGTGTGGAAGCACCTGCTTTCAACATACTTTGTATCCCTCGTTGACTCAAATGTCTCCTTTTATTTTGGCAGTTAGCCTAGTGTGGTTATAACCTGTCTATGTCAGCTGTATGAATCCGTATGAAGCTACATAAAGGTGTTATAATGCTTGGTAGGTACGTGGTGACGTTCAGTCCCCTGATGGACACTAAGGAAGACCCCCAGGCCATCATCATCTGGGACATTCTGACTGGCCAGAAAAAGAGAGGCTTCCACTGTGAGAGCTCCGCCCACTGGCCTATCTTCAAGTAAGGACTGACTACCCACCTGTCTGTTTTCATGTCTCTGTTCCTGTCTCTACATCTTCAAGTAAGGACTTACTACCCACCTGTCTGTTTTCATGTCTCGGTTCCTGTCTCTACATCTTCTAGTAAGGACTGACTACCCACCTGTCTGTTTTCATGTCTCTGTTCCTGTCTCTACATCTTCTAGTAAGGACTGACTACCCACCTGTCTGTTTTCATGTCTCTGTTCCTGTCTCTACATCTTCTAGTAAGGACTGACTACCCACCTGTCTGTTTTCATGTCTCTGTTCCTGTCTCTACATCTTCTAGTAAGGACTGACTACCCACCTGTCTGTTTTCATGTCTCTGTCCTGTCTCTACATCTTCTAGTAAGGACTGACTACCCACCTGTCTGTTTTCCTGTCTCTGTTCCTGTCTCTACATCTTCTAGTAAGGACTGACTACCCACCTGTCTGTTTTCATGTCTCTGTTCCTGTCTCTACATCATCTAGTAAGGACTGACTACCCACCTGTCTGTTTTCATGTCTCTGTTCCTGTCTCTACATCTTCTAGTAAGGACTGACTACCCACCTGTCTGTTTTCATGTCTCTGTTCCTGTCTCTACATCTTCTAGTAAGGACTGACTACCCACCTGTCTGTTTTCATGTCTCTGTTCCTGTCTCTACATCTTCTAGTAAGGACTGACTACCCACCTGTCTGTTTTCATGTCTCTGTTCCTGTCTCTACATCTTCTAGTAAGGACTGACTACCCACCTGTCTGTTTTCATGTCTCTGTCCTGTCTCTACATCTTCTAGTAAGGACTGACTACCCACCTGTCTGTTTTCATGTCTCTGTCCTGTTCCTGTCTTTATATCTTCAAGTAGCCAAGAACTGTAGCAGAACTTGTTTCTCTCGCGTTCTGTCTTGGTTCTCTCCCTAACTGCAGCGGCCTGTCTTGGTTCTCTCCCTAACTGCAGCGGCCTGTCTTGGTTCTCTCCCTAACTGCAGCGGCCTGTCTTGGTTCTCTCCCTAACTGCAGCGGCCTGTCTTGGTTCTCTCCCTAACTGCAGCGGCCTGTCTTGGTTCTCTCCCTAACTGCAGCGGCCTGTCTTGGTTCTCTCCCTAACTGCAGCGGCCTGTCTTGGTTCTCTCCCTAACTGCAGCGGCCTGTCTTGGTTCTCTCCCTAACTGCAGCGGCCTGTCTTGGTTCTCTCCCTAACTGCAGCGGCCTGTCTTGGTTCTCTCCCTAACTGCAGCGGCCTGTCTTGGTTCTCTCCCTAACTGCAGCGGCCTGTCTTGGTTCTCTCCCTAACTGCAGCGGCCTGTCTTGGTTCTCTCCCTAACTGCAGCGGCCTGTCTTGGTTCTCTCCCTAACTGCAGCGGCCTGTCTTGGTTCTCTCCCTAACTGCAGCATTCTAACGTGTGTCTGTTTCTCCAGGTGGAGTCACGATGGGAAGTTCTTTGCCAGGATGACCCAGGACACACTGAGCATCTATGAGACTCCAGTAAGTCCCCACACTGAGCATCTATGGGACTCCAGTAAGTCCCCACACTGAGCATCTATGGGACTCCAGTAAGTCCCCACACTGAGCATCTATGGGACTCCAGTAAGTCCCCACACTGAGCATCTATGGGACTCCAGTAAGTCCCCACACTGAGCATCTATGGGACTCCAGTAAGTCCCCACACTGAGCATCTATGGGACTCCAGTAAGTCCCCACACTGAGCATCTATGGGACTCCAGTAAGTCCCCACACTGAGCATCTATGGGACTCCAGTAAGTCCCCACACTGAGCGTCTTTGGCCCCAGTAAGTCCCCACACTGAGCATCTGAGACTCCAGTAAGTCCCCACACTGAGCATCTGAGACTCCAGTAAGTCCCCACACTGAGCATCTGAGACTCCAGTAAGTCCCCACACTGAGCATCTGAGACTCCAGTAAGTCCCCACACTGAGCATCTGAGACTCCAGTAAGTCCCCACACTGAGCATCTGAGACTCCAGTAAGTCCCCACACTGAGCGTCTGAGACTCCAGTAAGTCCCCACACTGAGCGTCTATGACCCCAGTAAATCCCCACACTGAGCATCTATGGGACTCCAGCAAGTCCCCACACTGAGCGTCTATGACCCCAGCAAGTCCCCACACTGAGCATCTATGACCCCAGTAAGTCCCCACACTGAGCATCTATAACCCCAGTAAGTCCCCACACTGAGCATCTATAACCCCAGTAAGTCCCCACACTGAGCATCTATGGGACTCCAGTAAGTCCCCACACTGAGCGTCTATGACCCCAGTAAGTCCCCACACTGAGCATCTATGGGACTCCAGTAAGTCCCCACACTGAGCGTCTATGACCCCAGTAAGTCCCCACACTGAGCGTCTATGACCCCAGTAAGTCCCCACACTGAGCGTCTATGACCCCAGTAAGTCCCCACACTGAGCGTCTATGACCTCAGTAAGTCCCCACACTGAGCGTCTATGACCCCAGTAAGTCCCCACACTGAGCGTCTATGACCCCAGTAAGTCCCCACACTGAGCGTCTATGACCCCAGTAAGTTAGATTGATCAGTATTACTCTGAGTGTCTCTGTATCTATAACAGACTGGTGTGTTCATACTTAACAGCCTGTTTTCTCCTGTCGTAGTCCATGGGCCTGTTGGACAAGAAGAGTCTGAAGATCAGTGGTATCAAGTAAGTCACGTCTTTATCCTGGGGATGTTGACCCTTAATCAGTTAGTTCAATCTGTCATCAAGTGACCGGTCAGACAGCATACAGAGACTAGTTAGAGGAATACCACCGGTCAGACAGCATACAGAGACTAGTTACAGGAATACCACCTGTCAGACAGCAACACGAGACTAGTTAGAGGAATACCGCCTGTCAGACAGAGACTAGTTAGAGGAATACCGCCGGTCAGACAGCATACAGAGACTAGTTAGAGGAATACCACCTGTCAGACAGCATACAGAGACTAGTTAGAGGAATACCACCTGTCAGACAGCATACAGAGACTAGTTAGAGGAATACCGCCTGTCAGACAGCATACAGAGACTAGTTAGAGGAATACCACCTGTCAGACAGCATACAGAGACTAGTTAGAGGAATACCGCCTGTCAGACGGCATACAGAGACTAGTTAGAGGAATACCACCGGTCAGACGGCATACAGAGACTAGTTAGAGGAATACCGCCTGTCAGACGGCATACAGAGACTAGTTAGAGGAATACCACCTGTCAGACAGCATACAGAGACTAGTTAGAGGAATACCACCTGTCAGACGGCATACAGAGACTAGTTAGAGGAATACCGCCTGTCAGACGGCATACAGAGACTAGTTAGGGAATACCACCTGTCAGACAGAGACTAGTTAGAGGAATACCACCTGTCAGAAAGCATACAGAGACTAGTTAGAGGAATACCACCTGTCAGACGGCATACGGAGACTAGTTAGAGGAATACCACCTGTCAGACGGCATACAGAGACTAGTTAGAGGAATACCACCTGTCAGACAGCATACAGAGACTAGTTAGAGGAATACCACCTGTCAGACAGAGACTAGTTAGAGGAATACCGCCTGTCAGACAGCATACAGAGACTAGTTAGAGGAATACCACCTGTAAGACGGCATACAGAGACTAGTTAGAGGAATACCACCTGTCAGACAGCATACAGAGACTAGTTAGAGGAATACCACCTGTCAGACAGCATACAGAGACTAGTTAGAGGAATATCACCTGTCAGACAGCATACAGAGACTAGTTAGAGGAATACCACCTGTCAGACAGCATACAGAGACTAGTTAGAGGAATACCACCTGTCAGACAGCATACAGAGACTAGTTAGAGGAATACCACCTGTCAGACAGCATACAGAGACTAGTTAGAGGAATACCACCTGTCAGACAGAGACTAGTTAGAGGAATACCACCTGTCATACAGAGACTAGTTAGAGGAATACCACCTGTCAGACAGCATACAGAGACTAGTTAGAGGAATACCGCCTGTCAGACGGCATACAGAGACTAGTTAGAGGAATACCACCTGTCAGACAGCATACAGAGACTAGTTAGAGGAATACCACCTGTCAGACGGCATACAGAGACTAGTTAGAGGAATACCGCCTGTCAGACGGCATACAGAGACTAGTTAGGGAATACCACCTGTCAGACAGAGACTAGTTAGAGGAATACCACCTGTCAGAAAGCATACAGAGACTAGTTAGAGGAATACCACCTGTCAGACGGCATACAGAGACTAGTTAGAGGAATACCACCTGTCAGACGGCATACAGAGACTAGTTAGAGGAATACCACCTGTCAGACAGCATACAGAGACTAGTTAGAGGAATACCACCTGTCAGACAGAGACTAGTTAGAGGAATACCGCCTGTCAGACAGCATACAGAGACTAGTTAGAGGAATACCACCTGTCAGACGGCATACAGAGACTAGTTAGGGAATACCACCTGTCAGACAGAGACTAGTTAGAGGAATACCACCTGTCAGAAAGCATACAGAGACTAGTTAGAGGAATACCACCTGTCAGACGGCATACAGAGACTAGTTAGAGGAATACCACCTGTCAGACGGCATACAGAGACTAGTTAGAGGAATACCACCTGTCAGACAGCATACAGAGACTAGTTAGAGGAATACCACCTGTCAGACAGAGACTAGTTAGAGGAATACCGCCTGTCAGACAGCATACAGAGACTAGTTAGAGGAATACCACCTGTCAGACAGCATACAGAGACTAGTTAGAGGAATACCACCTGTCAGACAGAGACTAGTTAGAGGAATACCACCTGTCAGACAGCATACAGAGACTAGTTAGAGGAATACCACCTGTCAGACAGCATACAGAGACTAGTTAGAGGAATACCACCTGTCAGACAGCATACAGAGACTAGTTAGAGGAATACCACCTGTCAGACAGCATACAGAGACTAGTTAGAGGAATACCACCTGTCAGACAGCATACAGAGACTAGTTAGAGGAATACCACCTGTCAGACAGCATACAGAGACTAGTTAGAGGAATACCGCCTGTCAGACAGAGACTAGTTAGAGGAATACCACCTGTCAGACAGCATACAGAGACTAGTTAGAGGAATACCACCTGTCAGACAGAGACTAGTTAGAGGAATACCACCGGTCAGACAGCATACAGAGACTAGTTAGAGGAATACCACCGGTCAGACAGCATACAGAGACTAGTTAGAGGAATACCACCTGTCAGACAGAGACTAGTTAGAGGAATACCACCTGTCAGACAGAGACTAGTTAGAGGAATACCACCTGTCAGACAGAGACTAGTTAGAGGAATACCACCTGTCAGACAGAGACTAGTTAGAGGAATACCGCCTGTCAGACG
The DNA here is from genome assembly GCF_901001165.1 of Salmo trutta. Lineage (NCBI taxonomy): Eukaryota > Metazoa > Chordata > Actinopteri > Salmoniformes > Salmonidae > Salmo > Salmo trutta. Next base: position 31,239,816 of record NC_042994.1, read on the forward strand.
GCATACAGAGACTAGTTAGAGGAATACCACCTGTCAGACAGCATACAGAGACTAGTTAGAGGAATACCACCTGTCAGACAGCATACAGAGACTAGTTAGAGGAATACCACCTGTCAGACAGCATACAGAGACTAGTTAGAGGAATACCACCTGTCAGACAGCATACAGAGACTAGTTAGAGGAATACCACCTGTCAGACAGCATACAGAGACTAGTTAGAGGAATACCACCTGTCAGACAGCCTACAGAGACTAGTTAGAGGAATACCACCTGTCAGACAGCATACAGAGACTAGTTAGAGGAATACCACCTGTCAGACAGCATACAGAGACTAGTTAGAGGAATACCACCTGTCATACAGAGACTAGTTAGAGGAATACCACCTGTCAGACAGAGACTAGTTAGAGGAATACCACCTGTAAGACGGCATACAGAGACTAGTTAGAGGAATACCACCGGTCAGACAGCATACAGAGACTAGTTAGAGGAATACCACCTGTCAGACAGCATACAGAGACTAGTTAGAGGAATACCACCTGTCAGACGACATACAGAGACTAGTTAGAGGAATACCGCCTGTCAGACAGCATACAGAGACTAGTTAGAGGAATACCACCTGTCACACAGCATACAGAGACTAGTTAGAGGAATACCACCTGTCAGACAGCATACAGAGACTAGTTAGAGGAGATGAACACCACCTGCCCCCAGGTGATGACATCATAGTGGTGTGTGTGTATTAATCCTCTCCTCTGCAGAGACCTCCTGGTCCCCAGGTGATGACATCATAGTGGTGTGTGTGTATTAATCCTCCCCTCCCCTCTGCAGGGACCTCCTGGTCCCCAGGTGATGACATCATAGTGGTGTGTGTGTGTGTGTATTAATGCTCTGCAGGGACTTCTCCTGGTCCCCAGGTGATGACATCATAGTGTTGTGTGTGTATTAATGCTCTCCTCTCCTCTGCAGGGACTTCTCCTGGTCCCCAGGTGATGACATCATAGTGGTGTGTGTGTGTATTAATGCTCTCCTCTCCTCTGCAGGGACTTCTCCTGGTCCCCAGGTGATAACATCATAGCGTTCTGGGTACCCGAGGACAAAGACATCCCAGCCAGAGTGACTCTGATGCAGCTTCCCTCCAGACAGGAGATCAGAGTCAGGAACCTCTTCAATGTGGTCGACTGTAAACTCCACTGGCAGAGACAGGGAGACTACCTCTGTGTCAAGGTGGACCGGACACCTAAAGGAACTCAGGTTAGTGAAGGGGGGAGGCGAAAAGAGGGAGGGTAAATGTGACTGCTTTGTTGTTAACCTCTCTCGGGTATGTGGGACGATTTCGTCCCACCTACGTAACAGCTACTAAAATTCCAGTGGCGCGATTTTTGAATCGTTAGAAATACTATTACTTCAATTTCTCAAACATATGACTATTTTACAGCTATTTAAAGACAAGAATCTCGTTAATCTAACCCCACTGTCCGATTTCAAAAAGGCTTTACAACGAAAGCAAAACATTAGATTATGTCAGCAGAGTGCCCAGCCAGAAAAAATCATACAGCCATTTTTCAAGCTAGCATATCATGTCACATAAACCCAAACCACAGCTAAATGCAGCACTAACCTTTTATGATCTTCATCAGATGACACACCTAGGACATTGTGTTATACAATACATGCATGTCTGTTCAATCAAGTTCATATTTATATCAAAAAACAGCTTTTTGCATTAGCATGTGACGTTCAGAAAAAGCATAACCCCCGCAAACTTCCGGAGAATTTACTAACAGTTTGCTAAATTACTCACGATAAACGTTCACAAAAAGCATAACAATTATTTTAAGAATTATAGATACATTACTCCTCTATGCACTCGATATGTCCGATTTTAAAATAGCTTTTCGGATGAAGCACATTTTGCAATAATCTAAGTACATAGCCCGGCATTACAGGGCTAGCTATTTAGATACCCACCCAGGTCAGCCTCCACCAAAATCACATTTCCTATAAGAAAAATGTTCTTACCTTGCTTGTTCTTCATCAGAATACACTGCCAGGACTTCTACTTCAATAACAAATGTTGGTTTGGTCCCAAATAATCCATCGTTATATCCAAACAGCGACGTTTTGTTCGTGAGTTCTAGAATGCTTCTTCACGGTCCTGCGCATGGCGCATTGGCGTGTCAAAAATGTCTAAATATTCCATTACCGTACTTCGAAGCATGTCAACCGCTGTTTAAAACCAATTTTTATGCCATTCAACTCGTAGATTAGTGATAATATTCCGACCGGGAGTATGCATTGAGCCTAAACAGCCGAATAAAATTTCTCCTCAGAAGCGACTCATGCACGCGCATCATTCAAAGGTCCTCGGAGCAGCCACTTACAAAAGGTGATAATGTGTTTCAGCCTGAGGCTCCCTCGTAAACCTTCAGTTATTTCCCGGGCTCTGAGAGCCTATTGGAGCCCTGGGAATTGTCACGTTACAGCTAAGATCCTTACTTTTCAATAAAAAGATGCAAGACGCACGACTCCTTGTCAGACAGGGTACTTCCTGCTTGAAACCTTGTCAGGTTTTTGCCTGCCATAGGAGTTCTGTTATACTCACAGACACCATTCAAACAGTTTTAGGAAATTCAGAGTGTTTTCTATCCAAACCTGAACAATAATATGCATATTCTAGCTTCTGAGTTGGTGTAGGAGGCAGTTAAAAATGGGAACATATTTTTTCCAAAATTCTCAATACTGCCCCCTAGCCCAGACAGGTTAAACCTCATTTACAAGTCTCCTCCTCTCTGTCCTCTCATCCTGTCACTCTCATGGTCCTCTCCTCCTCTCTGTCCTCTCCTCTATCTTTCCCTCTCTGTCCTCTCCTATCGTTCTCTCTCCTCTCTGTCCTCTCCTATCGTTCTCTCTCCTCTCTGTCCTCTCCTATCATTCTCTCTCCTCTCTGTCCTCTCCTATCGTTCTCTCCTATCAGGGTGTGGTGACCAACTTTGAGATCTTCAGGATGAGAGAGAAGCAGGTTCCTGTTGACGTGGTGGAGATGAAGGGAGACCCGGAATCTAAAACTGGTAACACACACCCCCACTCTGACAAGACGGACAGACACCCCCACTCTGACAAGACGGACAGACACCCCCCCACTCTGACGAGACGGACAGACACCCCCCCCACTCTGACGAGACGGACAGACACCCCCCCCCACTCTGACGAGACGGACAGACACCCCCCCACTCTGACGAGACGGACAGACGCCCCCCCCACTCTGACGAGACGGACAGACACCCCCCCCACTCTGACGAGACGGACAGACACCCCCCCCCCACTCTGACGAGACGGACAGACACCCCCCCCACTCTGACAAGACGGACAGACACCCCCCCACTCTGACAAGACGGACAGACAACCCCCCCACTGATAATGTGCAGTAACACCACCAGGTACAGTAACACCACCAGGTACAGTAACACCACCAGGTATAGTAACAGTGTTGTCGTCCCCTAGCGGAGAGCATCATAGCATTTGCGTGGGAGCCTAACGGCAGTAAGTTTGCCGTCCTGCACGGTGAATCTCCCAGAATCAACGCCTCGTTCTACCACGTCAAGAACAACGGGAAGATAGAACTCATCAGTAAGTACAATGTTTACCTGAAAATATCACACGCTGAAAGGAACCTTTAAAAACATTGACTCTGTAATGTCTAGAAGGATTGTTATTCCGTCTCTACTGTTGTCAGATGTCGTATTCAGTCCTTTGGCAAACAACACAGTCTGGTACTGTAACATAGCCAGCTTCCAGATTTACTGTAACATTCTCTCCTCGCTCCCTCTCTCTCCTCCCCTCCCCACGCTCTCCTCCCCTCTCTCTCTACGCCCCTCCCCACGCTCTCCTCCCCTCTCTCTCTCCTCCCCTCCCCCCCTCTCTCTCCTCCCCTCTCTCTCTCCTCCCCTCCCCACGCTCTCTCTCTCCTCTCTCCTCTCCCCTCTTCTCTCTCTCCAGAGATGTTTGACAAGCAGCAGGCCAACAGCATCTTCTGGAGTCCTCAGGGACAGTTCATGGTGCTGGCTGGACTCAGGAGGTACAAGACGTGTGTGTGTGTGAGAGAGAGAGAGAGCCCCTCCTGTGTTAACTCTGTCCTCTCCTCCAGTATGAACGGGGCCCTGTGTTAACCCTGTCCGCTCCTCCAGTATGAACGGGGCCCTGTGTTAACTCTGTCCTCTCCTCCAGTATGAACGGGGCCCTGTGTTAACCCTGTCCTCTCCTCCAGTATGAACGGGGCCCTGTGTTAACTCTGTCCTCTCCTCCAGTATGAACGGGGCCCTGTGTTAACCCTGTCCTCTCCTCCAGTATGAACGGGGCCCTGGCGTTTGTGGATACCTCTGACTGCACCATGATGAACATGGTTGAACACTACATGGCTTCTGATGTAGAGTGGGACCCTACAGGACGATACCTGGTCACCTCTGTGTCCTGGTGGAGTCACAAGGTACACCTCACACACACCTGACACACACACACAGACCTGACACACACACAGACCTGACACACACACAGACCTGACACACACACAGACCTGACACACACACAGACCTGACACACACACAGACCTGACACACACACAGACCTGACACACACACAGACCTGACACACACACAGACCCTGACACACACACAGACCTGACACACACACACACAGACCTGACACACACACACAGACCTGAACACACAACACCACACACAGACCTGACACACACACACACACAAACCTGACACAACACACCAGACCTGACACACACACACAGACCTGACACACACCACACAGACCTGACACACACACACCACAGACCTGACACACACACACACCACAGACCTGACACACACACACACACAGACCTGACACACACACACAGACCTGACACACACACACAGACCTGACACACACACACACACACAGACCTGACACACACACACACACACACAGACCTGACACACACACACACACACAGACCTGACACACACACACACCTGACACACACACACACAGACCTGACACACACACACACACAGACCTGACACACACACACAGACCTGACACACACACACACAGACCTGACACACACACACACAGACCTGACACACACGACACTGACACACCACACACGACCTGACACACACACACACACAGACCTGACACACACACACACACAGACCTGACACCACACACACACAGACCTGACACACACACACACACCTGACACACACACACACACCTGACACACACACACACAGACCTGACACACACACACACAGACCTGACACACACACACACACAGACCTGACACACACACACACACAGACCTGACACACACACACACACAGACCTGACACACACACACACACAGACCTGACACACACACACAGACCTGACACACACACACAGACCTGACACACACACACAGACCTGACACACACACAGACCTGACACACACAGGGAATAAATTCCTACTGTCATGTTTTTTAAAACGGAGGTTCAACAAAATGAAGGTTGTACCACAACACACAGACACACAACTTCAGAAAATCCCTTCTGTTGATCCTGTACTTTTGTTTCCTTTTGGTTTTGAGGTTGAAAAGAACATGTGTGTGAGTTTATCTGAGCCGTATCAAGTGGGTTCTTAAAGGGGTCGTCTCTCCATCAGGTGGACAATGCCTACTGGCTGTGGACCTTCCAGGGTCGTCTCCTCCAGAAGAACAACAAGGACCGCTTCTGTCAGCTACTCTGGAGACCTCGGCCTGCTACCCTTCTCACACAGGACACCATCAAGGTACGAACCCGTGGGTGTAGTGTGTGGTATGTTGGTGTAGTGTGGTGTGTGTGTGTGTGTGGGGGGGGTGTAGTGTGTGTGTGGTGGGTGTAGTGGGGGTGTGGTATGTTGGTGTGGTGTGTGTGTGTGTAGTGGGGGTGTGTGTGGCCCCAGTATTTTATAAAGGGTATTTACTCTGGTATCAAAGTTGTTTTAAACCAATAGAATCCAAAACCCGTTCAGTGTCTGGACAAGTAGTGACTCCTGTCTAAACCTCTGTGTGTTGAGAGTTTTGTGGTCATGCGTCTTGACTGTGTGTATGTATAACATGGGGTTAGCTGGGACCCTTGACAGTCTTGTTGCTACATATAACATGGGCTTAGCTGGGACCCTCGACAGTCTTGTTGCTATGTATAACATGGGCTTAGCTGGGACCCTTGACAGTCTTGTTGCTATGTATAACATGGGCTTAGCTGGGACCCTCGACAGTCTTGTTGCTATGTATAACATGTTTTCTTCTGCGTTTTGACACGTTCCCCAGGTGATCAAGAAGGACCTGAAGAAGTACTCTAAGATCTTTGAGCAGAAGGATCGTCTGAGCCAGTCGAAGGCCTCCAAGGAGCTGGTGGACAAGAGGAGGAGCATGATGGAGGACTACCGTACCTACCGAGAGGCTGCCCTGCTACAACACGATGAACAGAAAGCCGCCCGCCTGCAGCTCCGAGGAGGTACGTAGATAAACCCCCCTGACCGTCTGCACCTATGACGGCCCAGACACTTTCATCCAACTGCCTCACGCTACAGAAACGGGGAGGTAAGCTGTTGCCCCCCTGTGGGCCGTTGTGGCTTGGGACCAGGCTTACTAAGCCTGACCCCTGACCTCTCTCTGTCTCTAGGAGTGGACACTGATGAGCTGGACAGTAACACAGATGACTGGGAGGAGGAGACCATTGAGTTTTTTATCAACGAAGAAATCATTCCCCTCGGAGAGTAGTCCCCTACGCAGGTAACACCTACACACACTACCCACCCACACACACACACACTACCCACACACTACCTGGCTGTGGTTTTGACGGTCTCTCTCCCCCTCTTTCTCTCCAGGTCCATTTTTGCGTGGGGACTAGAGGGGGGGGGGGCGTTGCCTTGTCGACTGGAGGAGGGAAAACTACGCTGAGAATCTTGGGAGTTGCCAGAGTTCCACCATTCTCTCTTTGTGACATCATCAAAGTGTGCCTTGTGGTATAGCGACTACAGCAAGCTAGCAACTGAGGGAGGGAGGAAACCAACTTTTAAACTCTTTTTTTTCCCCCAACACCTTGGTCTTTTTCTGGCACTTTTTGAAATAGAACAGTACTCTGTCATTTTTTTTCTCCCTTTCTCATAATCTATCCTCGCTCGCTCACTTTATCCTTATCTTGACTACACCCCCCTTGCAGTCTTAACCGTCGTTACCGTGGCAACGTTCCCACCTTACCATAAAGAGACGGAGAGCGTTGCACCACCAACGGGAGGGATGAGAACAGGGTGTGTGACGTGGCAGAGTGTGTGTGAGGCTAGAGAGTGTGTTCTCCTGATGACCAAACGTTCAAGGCTGTGTAGTAGTAGTAGTACTGTGTTGAAGTGGCAGTATCCTCCTCCATTTAGACTACCTGATGTTGTTGTTGTCGTACTAGATCACAACTATCACATGATCATCTACGTCAATAAAGATAAACATCATACAGATCATTCACTGTGTCTGGTTTTGACATGTGCTTAAGGTTTTTTTTGTTCTGCATGTGTTGAAAGTGTTCTATATTTTCTTCATTTAGCCAGACGTTCTCATACCAGTGTGACGTAGTGCAGGCAGTGCATTCAACAGCGGTTTAGTGCATCGTACCGTTCATAACTGGTGTCCTGTCTTCACGGTGTCTTCTAATGGAACATGTGAGTTTTTAGTAGTCTGGTCCTTTACATAAAGCAGAGGTAGGTAGGTAGTCTGGTCCTTTACATAAAGCAGAGGTAGGTAGGTAGTCTGGTCCTTTACATAAAGCAGAGGTAGGTAGGTAGGTAGTCTGGTCCTTTACATAAAGCAGAGGTAGGTAGGTAGGTAGGTAGGTAGGTAGGTAGGTAGGTAGGTAGGTAGGTAGGTAGGTAGGTAGGTAGGTAGGTAGGTAGGTAGGTGGGTAGTCTGGTCCTTTACATAAAGCAGAGGTAGGTAGGTAGGTAGGTAGTCTGGTCCTTTACATAAAGCAGAGGTAGGTAGGTAGTCTGGTCCTTTTACATAAAGCAGAGGTAGGTAGGTAGGTAGTCTGGTCCTTTTACATAAAGCAGAGGTAGGTAGGTAGGTAGTCTGGTCCTTTACATAAAGCAGAGGTAGGTAGGTAGTCTGGTCCTTTACATAAAGCAGAGGTAGGTAGGTAGGTAGGTAGTCTGGTCCTTTACATAAAGCAGAGGTAGGTAGGTAGGTAGTCTGGTCCTTTACATAAAGCAGAGGTAGGTAGGTAGTCTGGTCCTTTACATAAAGCAGAGGTAGGTAGGTAGGTAGGTAGTCTGGTCCTTTACATAAAGCAGAGGTAGGTAGGTAGGTAGTCTGGTCCTTTTACATAAAGCAGAGGTAGGTAGGTAGGTAGGTAGGTAGGTAGTCTGGTCCTTTACATAAAGCAGAGGTAGGTAGGTAGTCTGGTCCTTTACATAAAGCAGAGGTAGGTAGGTAGGTAGGTAGGTAGGTAGGTAGTCTGGTCCTTTACATAAAGCAGAGGTAGGTAGGTAGGTAGTCTGGTCCTTTACATAAAGCAGAGGTAGGTAGTCTGGTCCTTACATAAAGCAGAGGTAGGTAGGTAGGTAGGTAGTCTGGTCCTTTACATAAAGCAGAGGTAGGTAGGTAGTCTGGTCCTTTACATAAAGCAGAGGTAGGTAGGTAGGTAGTCTGGTCCTTTTACATAAAGCGGAGGTAGGTAGGTAGGTAGGTAGTCTGGTCCTTTACATACAGTAGATTCTCAGTCCTGCCCCTCTGGAAACTTCTCTCAAACTGAGGATCTGAGTCTCATTCTGCACACATTATTATACAAGTTTCTCTCTTTCTGCTTCACTCACCCTGGTCTGAACAGGATGTAGTTTACTCACCCTGGTCTGAACAGGATGTAGTTCACTCACCCTGGTCTGAACAGGATGTAGTTTACTCACCCTGGTCTGAACAGGATGTAGTTTACTCACCCTGGTCTGAACAGGATGTAGTTTACTCACCCTGGTCTGAACAGAATGTAGTTGACTCACCCTGGTCTGAACAGGATGTAGTTGACTCACCCTGGTCTGAACAGGATGTAGTTGACTCACCCTGGTCTGAACAGGATGTAGTTTACAGTATGTCTCATATTTCTGAACAGCTGAAATAATAACTTGGCAGTGATTTGAAGGAACATTCCAAAAAGATAAAGGCAACAACCTTCCCTGCCTGTTGTAAAGGATATTGCCATGCGTTTTGTTTGACAACGTAAACTCCCAATAGCCAATATTTGCACATTCAATTGCCATTGACTGCCTGTCTGTCTGCCGTGCTCGTTTGATATACTGCGTAACCTACAGGGGCAAGAAAAAGTTAATTTGTGGAATTTCTTTCCTTCTTAATGCATTTGAGCCAATCAGTTGTGTTGTGACAAGGTAGGGGTGATATACAGAAGATGCCCTATTTTGTAAAATACCAAGTCCATATTATGGCAAGAACAGCTCAAATAAGCAAAGAGAAATGACAGTCCATCATTACTTTAAGACATGAAGGTCAGTCAATCTGGCAAATTTCAAGAACTTTTAAAGTTTCTTCGAGTGCAGTCACAAAAACCATCAAGCGTTATGATGAAACTGGCTCTCATGAGCACCGCCACAGGAAAGGAAGACCCAGAATTACCTCAGCTGCAGAGGATAAATTCATTAGAGTTAACTGCACCTCAGATTGCAGCCCAAATAAATGCTTCACAAAGTTCAAGTAACAGACACATCTCAACATCAACTGTTCAGAGGAGACTGCGTGAATCAGGCCTTCATGGTCAAATTGCTGCAAAGAAACCACTTCTAAAGGACACCAATAAGAAGAGACTTACTTGGGCCAAGAAACACAAGCAATGGACATTAGACCGGTGGAAATCTGTCCTTTGGTCTGATTAGTCAAAATGTTGGGTTCCAACCGCCGTGTCTTTGTGAGATGCAGAGTAGGTAAACAGATGATCTCCGCATGTGTGGTTCCCACCATGAAGAATGGAGGAGGAGGTGTGATGGTGCTTTGCTGGTGACACTGATTTATTTAGAATTCAAGTCACACTTAACCAGCATTGCTACCTCAGCATTCTGCAGCAATATGCCATCCCATCTGGTTTGGGCTTAGTGGGACTATCGTTTGTTTTTCAACAGGACAATGACCCAAAACACACCTCCAGGCTGTGTAAGGGCTATTTGACCAAGAAGGAGAGTGATGGAGTGCTGCATCAGATGACCTGGTCTTCACAATAACCCAACCTCAACCCAATTGAGATGGTTTGGGTTGGATCGCAGAGTGAAGGAAAATCAGCCAACGAGTACTCAGCATATGTAGAAAATCCTTCAAGACTGTTGGAAAAGCATTCCAGGTGAAGCTGGTTGAGAGAATACCAAGAGTTTGCAAAGCTGTCATCAAGGCAAAGGGTGCCTACTTTGAATAATCTAAAATATATATTTTTGGTTACTACATGATTCCATGTGTTATTTCATAGTTGTGATGTCTTCACTATTATTCGACAATGTAGTAAATAGTAAAAAATAAATAAAACCCTTGAATGAGTAGGTGTCCAAACTTTTGACTAGTACTGTATGTGTGTATATAATGGTGTGTATATACCGTATGGACAGTATATGAATAGAAAAGGTGTGTATAGGATAAGCCTTGACAAGAATACAGTATATACAGTGCATTCGTAAATTATTCAGACCCCTTGACTTTTCCCGCATTTTGTTACTTTACAGCCTTATTCTAAAATTGATTAAACAGTTTGTGTTCCTCATCAAAATACACACAATACCCCATAATGACAAAGTAAAAATAGGTTTAGAAAGCGTCACCTTTTTCATATTCGCCTGTACATCGAGAACGCTTGCTCTGCGTCTGCGCACTCACTTTTCACTATCTATTACTTGATTTTAGTGGTAGTTAGAGCGTCACGAGGTATTTGGTTCTCTGTCCGTTCTCTTTTCTGTCGCCCGTTGCGTTTTCTTATTGCGGCACGCCCTCTCAATGTGCCCTATCATCCCACTTTTCATGTTTGAGTTTACAGTCAAACGCTCTGTGCTGGCCTTAGCAACGATAACAGTTTATTGGCTGCTTCCTCTTCTTTGAAACCAGCGCATTTCTATGAATGACTTTTCTCCTGGTTTATCAGGGCGCAACAGGCTTCTCATTGAAATGTATGTATGTTTGTGCACCGACAACGCGTATGAGTATGGATTTCTGTATAGCGGCATCAGTTATTTAATTAGCAGCAAAGAAATGTTCCATTATTTCACAGTACTCCTCCCATTCCTGATTTGTAGGATCAACTTGTAGTAGCGAGCCTATTGTTGCCAAAGCCATCTTTTCCGATTCTCTCTCCCCTCACACAGTCAATAATTTGTCCTACCCGTATCCAGGGAATCGATTCTTCAGAACCGTCCACCGTTCACTTGAGTGTCGCATCCAGCGTCGCACGCCAAATACTCCGTTGAATTTGTGGCAAACAAATCCAACGCAGTCCTCCAATGTTATCCTCATCGCCAAATATGTAGTATTTTAGAATGCTTCATAAAGCAAACCCCATGTTGAGTCAATACTGCCATCTATTGGTAAACATAATACTTAACATAAATATACCAGGTTACTACAGTACCAATCCCCAAAACATCGTTTTAGAGAATTTGGCAGTAAGTCCAACCAGTCTCACAACCAGCAGACCTCTTGTAACCACGCCAGCCCAGGACCTCCACATCCGGCTTCTTCACCTGCGGGATCGTCTGAGACCAGCCACCCGAACAGCTGTTGATACTGTGGGATCCTCTGAGACCAGCCACCTGGACAGTTGATGAAACTGTGGGATCCTCTGAGACCAGCCACCTGGACAGCTGATGAAACTGTGGGATCCTCTGAGACCAGCCACCCGGACAGCTGATGAAACTGTGGGATCGTCTGAGACCAGCCACTCAGACAGCTGATGAAACTGTGGGATCCTCTGAGACCAGCCACCCAGACAGCTGATGAAACTGTGGGATCGTCTGAGACCAGCCACCCAGACAGCTGATGAAACTGTGGGATCGTCTGAGACCAGCCACCCAGACAGCTGATGAAACTGTGGGATCGTCTGAGACCAGCCACCCAGACAGCTGATGAAACTGTGGGATCGTCTGAGACCAGCCACCTGGACAGCTGATGAAACTGTGGGATCCTCTGAGACCAGCCACCCAGACAGCTGATGAAACTGTGGGATCCTCTGAGACCAGCCACCTGGACAGCTGATGAAACTGTGGGATCGTCTGAGACCAGCCACCTGGACAGCTGATGAAACTGTGGGATCGTCTGAGACCAGCCACCTGGACAGCTGATGAAACTGTGGGATCCTCTGAGACCAGCCACCCAGACAGCTGATGAAACTGTGGGATCGTCTGAGACCAGCCACCTGGACAGCTGATGAAACTGTGGGATCATCTGAGACCAGCCACCCAGACAGCTGATGAAACTGTGGGATCATCTGAGACCAGCCACCCAGACAGCTGATGAAACTGTGGGATCGTCTGAGACCAGCCACCTGGACAGCTGATGAAACTGTGGGATCATCTGAGACCAGCCACCCAAACAGCTGATAAAACTGTGGGTTTACACAACCAAAGAATTTCTGCACAAACTGTCACACCAGGGTCTTGACCTGACTGCAATTCGGCATTGTAACAGACTTCAGTGGGTAAATGCTCCCCTTCGATGGGCACTGGCACTCTGGAGAAGTGGGCTCTTCACGGATTAATCCTGGTTTCAACTGTACTGGGTAGATGGCAGACAGCGTGTATGACGTCGTGTGGTCGAGCAGTTTGCTGATGTCAACAGAGTGCCCCATGGTGGCGGTGGGGTTAAGGTATAGGCAAGCATAAGCTACAGACAACAAACACAATTGCATTGTATCTATGGAAATTCGAATGCACAGAGATCCTGAGGCCCAGTGTCGTGCCATTCATCTGCTGCCATTACCTCATGTTTCAGCGCGATAATGCACGGTCCCATGTCACACGGATCTGTACACAATTCCTGGAAGCTGAAAATGTCCCAGTTCTTCCATGGCCTGCAAACTCATCAGACAAGTCACACATTGAGCGTTTGGGATGCTCTGGATCGACGTATATGACAGCGTGTCCCATTTTCCACCAATATCCAGCAACTTCGCACAGCCATTGAAGAGGAGTGGGACAACATTCCACAATCAACAGCCTGATCATCTCTATGTGACGGAGATGAGTCATGCTGCATGAAGCAAACGGTGGTCACACCAGATACGGGCTGGTTTTCTGATCCACAACCCTACCTTTTATTAAGGTATCTGAGACCAACAGATGCATATCTGTATTCCCAGTAATGTGAAATCCATAGATTAGGGCCTAATGCATTTATTTCAATGGACTGATTTCCTTATATGAACTGTAACTCAGTAAAATCGTTGCACGTTGCATTTATATTTTTTTTAAATGTAGTATCAGGGTGACAGTTACAGTCCGAGACACTCCATTTAATATGATATGTTACGTTTGGTATGGTATATATTCATTTGTGGATTTCCATCATAATTTATATGTTACAAATTCCACATTTCTTGTGGCTAATGTTAGCTAGGTGGCTAGACATTAGTTAGGTGGCTAAATGTTAGTTAGGTTAGGGTTAAGGTTGGTTAGAAGTTAGGTTAAAGGGTTCGAGGAAGGGTTAGCTAACATGCTAAATAGTTACAAAGTAACTAGTAGTTACAAAAAATATATAGTTACAAAGTAACTATTTAGCTGATGTAAGAAGGGCTATGTAAATACATTTGATTTGATTTGATTTGAATGTATGGTAGTGTGGGAGCAAAACTCATGACTCTGATTCCGTTTCCATTATTAGCAGCATTTAGGCTGTGCGCTTTGAAGAGCTGAAACAGAATGGCTATATAAGGAATGGAACATATAGGACCAGGCCCTGCTACCATTATAACCTATACAGCTGTCAGATGTGGGCATTAACAAGCAACAACTGATATGGAGAGATAATAATGGAGAAAGGTCAAGGGAAGCTATTTTCATATAGAGGGAGGGGACTCTATACGTTATGCAAAGACAAAATCCTATAAAAGCAGGACTCTGTAATATGAGAATTTAGTCTTTTCCATGGAGGGGTTCGGCTCTGTTGCGTGTGTAATAGGGTCCTTCCATGGAAGGGCTCGGCTTTGCTACTCTGTATTAAAGTCTATATTGAATTCACAAGTTCTCGTAAGAGTGTTATATTTCTGAGGCAATATTCCACGTGGTAGGAAACGGAAGGAAAAAAACATCGCTCAAACAAAACCATGTAACCTATAGCAGAAAGCTTTTGTCACACCCTCTCCTTTCCACACGCCCACCACTTTCCTTTCGACACATCCATTCGCCCACACTCCGGTCGCCATAAGGAGGGTATGGCTAGATGGGATCCAGCTTTCGTCAGATTAATGTCGAAATTAGATTTTTTTGCATTTTTGCTAACCCTAACCCATTTCCTAACCTTAACCTAGTTCTGTTAACCTGCTTCAAAAAGTACAATCTGACGTTAATTTTACAAAACTGTGTCCCTTCTAGCCATGACCAAGGGCTCCAGAATGGCGCAGCGGTCTAAAGGCACTGCGTCTCAGTGCTAGAGGCGTCACTACAGACCCTGGTTTGATTCCAGGCTGTATCATAACCGGCTGTGATTGCGAGTCCTATAGGGCGGCGCACAATTGGCCCAGCCTCGTCCGGGTTTGGCCGGGGTAGGCCGTCATTGTAAATAATAATTTGTTCTAAACTGTTTTGCCTAGTTGAAATAAATGTTAAATAAAATATAATAAACAAAATACCCATATTGAGCTGCAGCTACCTTCCCGGTTCTACGATCTATAGACTGCCGAGGTGATAGACGAGATCACAAGAAGTCTCGCGATTGTCTTTGCAGTGCTCGGTTCTCGGGTCCCGTCCCGTTGCTTTGTGTGCTCTACTATGTGCTGCTCTCTCTCGCTCATCTACCGACCAGACTTGACACCCTGCACAACGTCGAGGGGCCAGCTAGCCAGCGGGCGACCATGGAAGCGAACAAAGAGGTAAACGAAAAAACCGTTACTTAAGAAAAATTAAAATAAAAACATTTAAAACCGGCCGGATGTTATTGTGAATAGAACAGTTTGTACTTTCAGCGGAGTGGCTTCCTCTCTCTTCTTTCCGGTAACAAATCGACTAAAACAGCTGGTAGGTAGTTAGTTAACCGATGTCATTTTACAGTAATTCCCTGCAGTGAGGCCGTTATTTGAGATGAATCGGGATTTATAAAATGTGTCAGCGGGGATTGGGGAAATGGGGAATACACAGTGATCTCAACATAGACGTTAAGAGGAGAGAGAGAGAAAAAATAGAATACGTGTACAGTTGGAAGCGGGAGTTACTGGCTATGTCTTGGCAGGACAGGCCCTGGATGATTGCAGGAAACCGCAGTGGAAGGAAGGAGAAAGGGAGAGAGAGAGAGAGAGAGAGAGGGGGGAAAGAGAGAGTGATTGTCTTTGTGCTAGAGAGAGAGAGAGAGAGAGAGAGAGAGAGAGGTAGCCTAAAGAGAGGGTGATGGTGTTTGTGCTAGAGAGAGAGAGAGAGAGAGAGAGAGAGAGATCCACTGGGCTCACCACATCATTTAAAAGTGGACATGTGGGTAATATTTGGTTGAGACTTTGATAATCATGGGACTGTTTCAACAACTGTTTCTTTAACATTGTGGATATAGTGGCTCCAGGGAAAAGCATAAGAATTAAACAAAGAACTGAACATTGGATGAATCAGAAAATCCTTGAGGCCATTAAATTAAGACGATAACAGAACCAAAGAGGAAGATGCTTTCACTAGACACAGAACCCTAAGGATGTACTGGAGGGTCGGGTCCTAGGTTATTACTCCAAGATGGATGTACTGGTGGGTCGGGTCCTAGGTTATTACTCCAAGATGGATGTACTGGAGGGGAGGGCCCTAGGTTATTACTCCAAGATGGATGTACTGGAGGGTCAGGTCCTAGGTTATTACTCCAAGATGGATGTACTGGAGGGTCGGGTCCTAGGTTATTACTCCAAGATGGATGTACTGGAGGGTCGGGTCCTAGGTTATTACTCCAAGATGGATGTACTGGTGGGTCGGGTCCTAGGTTATTACTCCAAGATGGATGTACTGGAGGGTCGGGTCCTAGGTTATTACTCCAAGATGGATGTACTGGAGGGTCGGGTCCTAGGTTATTACTCCAAGATGGATGTACTGGAGGGGAGGGCCCTAGGTTATTACTCCAAGATGGATGTACTGGAGGGTCGGGTCCTAGGTTATTACTCCAAGATGGATGTACTGGAGGGGAGGGTCCTAGGTTATTACTCCAAGATGGATGTACTGGAGGGGAGGGTCCTAGGTTATTACTCCAAGATGGATGTACTGGAGGGTCGGGTCCTAGGTTATTACTCCAAGATGGATGTACTGGAGGGGAGGGTCCTAGGTTATTACTCCAAGATGGATGTACTGGAGGGTCGGGTCCTAGGTTATTACTCCAAGATGGATGTACTGGAGGGGAGGGTCCTAGGTTATTACTCCAAGATGGATGTACTGGAGGGTCGGGTCCTAGGTTATTACTCCAAGATGGATGTACTGGTGGGTCGGGTCCTAGGTTATTACTCCAAGATGGATGTACTGGAGGGGAGGGTCCTAGGTTATTACTCCAAGATGGATGTACTGGAGGGTCGGGTCCTAGGTTATTACTCCAAGATGGATGTACTGGAGGGTCGGGTCCTAGGTTATTACTCCAAGATGGATGTACTGGAGGGGAGGGCCCTAGGTTATTACTCCAAGATGGATGTACTGGAGGGGAGGGCCCTAGGTTATTACTCCAAGATAGATGTACTGGAGGGGAGGGTCCTAGGTTATTACTCCAAGATGGATGTACTGGAGGGGAGGGCCCTAGGTTATTACTCCAAGATGGATGTACTGGAGGGGAGGGTCCTAGGTTATTACTCCAAGATGGATGTACTGGAGGGGAAGGTCCTAGGTTATTACTCCAAGATGGATGTACTGGAGGGGAGGGTCCTAGGTTATTACTCCAAGATGGATGTACTGGTGGGTCGGGTCCTAGGTTATTACTCCAAGATGGATGTACTGGTGGGTCGGGTCCTAGGTTATTACTCCAAGATGGATGTACTGGAGGGGAGGGTCCTAGGTTATTACTCCAAGATGGATGTACTGGAGGGTCGGGTCCTAGGTTATTACTCCAAGATGGATGTACTGGAGGGTCGGGTCCTAGGTTATTACTCCAAGATGGATGTACTGGAGGGGAGGGTCCTAGGTTATTACTCCAAGATGGATGTACTGGAGGGGAGGGTCCTAGGTTATTACTCCAAGATGGATGTACTGGAGGGTCGGGTCCTAGGTTATTACTCCAAGATGGATGTACTGGAGGGGAGGGTCCTAGGTTATTACTCCAAGATGCTCTGGCATCTTCCCCAATATTTGGAACCAAGTACTGATCACCACAATCCACAAAAGTGGATACAAATGTGACCCCAATAACTACTGTGGATATGCTTCAACAACAACCTTGGGAAAATCCACCTATTCACCCTGCACACCCTAATTGTCAAACAAACAAAACAAAGGCAAAGTCTTCTCATGTTTTGTTGTTTTCAAAAAAGCTTTTGACTCAATTTGGCATGAGGGTCTGCTATACAAATTGATGGAAAGTGGTGTTGGGGGGAAAAACATACAACTTAATAAAATCCTCTGTGTACAGCATAAAACATCAAATAATGCAGAGCAGAATCAGACCGATACCCGCTAATGATCAAAATCCAGAGCCAGTCAATTCCACAACCACCTAAAAGGAAGCGATTCCCAAACCTTCCATAACAA
>NC_042994.1:31262756-31297034 GCF_901001165.1 Salmo trutta
AACCACTAACTCTACCACATGTTGATCAGGTCACTAACCACTAACTCTACCACGTGTTTGATCAGATCACTAACCACTAACTCTACCACATGTTTTGACACAGTTTGTGTGTGTTGGTGTGACTCCTGGATTCTTTTCACCTGTTGTCTCTCAGGTGTTGTCGTCGGCAACCAGGAAGTGTTTCCCTTAGTGACCGTCGGGCCATGGAGCTGAGATAACTCCGCCCCCTCTGCTGTGGTAACCATGGGAACGTCCCGATGCTTCCGTCTGGCGTTCCTGCTGGGGTCTGTGTTAATGGTCCTGCTCATCATCCTCTATTGGGACGACGTGGGAGCGCTCAATCTCTACCCCCACGACCCTCACCCCCACCCCACCTCACCCAGCTCCTCCACACCCACCAAAACCCCACCCAGGCCCACAGAGCCTGATCAGCCTGGAGAGGGGAGGAGGGCGACCCCCAAACCCCCAGGGGAGGAACACCCCCTCCCCCAAGTAACAGACTCCTCAGAGCTGGAGGAGATGTGGAGAGGAGAGGAAGGGAAGCGAGAAGAGGAGAGAGTGAGGCAGGCGGAGGAGAAAAGAGAGGAGGAGGGGAGGAGACAAGAGGAGAAAAGAGAGGAGGAGGGGAGGAGACAAGAGGAGAGGAGGAGGCGGATCAGTGATATGTGTTACGGGAACGGAACATTAGAATTCCCAGGAAAATTCCGGACGTTTGACCAGATTCCCAACCGGGAGTTAAACCACCTGATAGTAGACGACAGACATGAGATCATCTACTGCTACGTTCCCAAGGTAGGGAGGGGAAGAGGACTGTCCGCCCCTCAGAGCCTGGTTCCTCTCTAGGTTTCTTCCTAGGTTTTCCTAGACACTGTGCTTCTGCATCTGCATTGCTTGCTGTTTGGGGTGTTAGGCTGGCTATCTGTAAAGCACTTTGTGACAACTGTTGATATAAAAAAAGATTTGATCCTCCTCCACCTCCTCCACCTCTCCTCCTCTCCTCCACCTCCTCTCCTCCACCTCCTCTCCTCCTCCACCTCCTCTCCTCCACCTCCTCTCCTCCTCTCCTCCACCTCTCCTCTCCTCCACTTCCTCTCCTCCACCTCCTCTCCTCCTCTCCCCCTCCTCTCCTCCACCTCTTCCACCTCCTCTCCTCCCCCTCCTCTCCTCCACCTCTCCCCCCTCCTCTCCTCCTCTCCTCCCTCCTCTCCTCCACATCCACCTCCTCTCCACCTCTCCCCCCTCCTCTCCTCCTCTCCTCCCTCCTCTCCTCCACATCCTCCACCTCCACCTCCTCTCCTCCTCTCCCCCCTCCTCTCCTCCTCTCCTCCCTCCTCTCCTCCACCTCCACCTCCTCTCCTCCTCTCCCCCCTCCTCTCCTCCACATCCTCCACCTCCTCTCCTCCTCTCCCCCCTCCTCTCCTCCACTTCCTCTCCTCCTCTCCCCCCTCCTCTCCTCCACCTCCTCTCCTCCTCTCCCCCCTCCTCTCCTCCACATCCTCCACCTCCTCTCCTCCTCTCCCCCCTCCTCTCCTCCACCTCCTCTCCTCCTCTCCCCCCTCCTCTCCTCCACCTCCTCTCCTCCTCTCCCCCCTCCTCTCCTCCACCTCCTCTCCTCCTCTCCTCCTCTCCCCCCCTCCTCTCCTCCACATCCTCCACCTCCTCTCCTCCTCTCCTCCACCTCCTCTCCTCCTCTCCCCCCTCCTCTCCTCCACCTCCTCTCCTCCTCTCCCCCCTCCTCTCCTCCACATCCTCCACCTCCTCTCCTCCTCTCCTCCACCTCCACCTCCTCTCCTCCTCTCCCACCTCCTCTCCTCCACCTCCTCTCCTCCTCCCCCCCCTCCTCTCCTCCACCGCCTCTCCTCCTCTCCCCCCTCCTCTCCTCCACATCCTCCACCTCCTCTCCTCCTCTCCCCCCTCCTCTCCTCCACCTCCTCTCCTCCTCTCCCCCCTCCTCTCTTCCACCGCCTCTCCTCCTCTCCCCCCTCCTCTCCTCCACCTCCACCTCCTCTCCTCCCTCCTCTCCTCCACATCCTCCACCTCTCCCCCCTCCTCTCCTCCTCTCCCCCCTCCTCTCCCACCTCCTCTCCTCCTCTCCTCCCTCCTCTCCTTCACCTCCACCTCCTCTCCTCCACCTCTCTCTAGGTAGCATGTACCAACTGGAAGCGTGTAATGGTGGTTCTCTCTGAGGGTCTGCTGGCTCCAGATGGACAACCTTACCGCGACCCCCAGGCCCTGCCCCCTGACCTCATACACAACTCCTCCCTGCACCTCACCTTCTCCAAGGTCTGTATACTGTCTGTATACTGTGTCTATACTGTGTGTATACTGTGTGTATACTGTGTCTATACTGTGTCTATACTGTGTCTATACTGTGTGTATACTGTGTCTATACTGTGTCTATACTGTCTGTATACTGTGTCTATACTGTGTCTATACTGTGTCTATACTGTCTGTATACTGTGTCTATACTGTGTCTATACTGTCTGTATACTGTGTCTATACTGTGTCTATACTGTGTCTATACTGTGTCTATACTGTCTGTATACTGTGTCTATACTGTGTCTATACTGTGTCTATACTGTCTGTATACTGTGTCTATACTGTGTCTATACTGTCTGTATACTGTGTCTATACTGTGTCTATACTGTCTGTATACTGTGTCTATACTGTGTCTATACTGTGTCTATACTGTCTGTATACTGTGTCTATACTGTGGCTATACTGTCTGTATACTGTCTGTATACTGTGTCTATACTGTGTGTATACTGTGTCTATACTGTGTGTATACTGTGTCTATACTGTGTCTATACTGTGTCTATACTGTGTCTATACTGTCTGTATACTGTGTCTATACTGTGTCTATACTGTGTCTATACTGTGTCTATACTGTCTGTATACTGTGTCTATACTGTCTGTATACTGTGTCTATACTGTGTGTATACTGTGTCTATACTGTCTGTATACTGTCTGTATACTGTGTCTATACTGTCTGTATACTGTGTCTATACTGTCTGTATACTGTGTCTATACTGTGTGTATACTGTGTCTATACTGTGTGTATACTGTCTGTATACTGTGTCTATACTGTCTGTATACTGTGTCTATACTGTGTGTATACTGTGTCTATACTGTGTCTATACTGTCTGTATACTGTGTCTATACTGTGTCTATACTGTGTCTATACTGTCTGTATACTGTGTCTATACTGTGTGTATACTGTCTGTATACGGTGTCTATACTGTCTGTATACTGTCTGTATACTGTGTCTATACTGTCTGTATACTGTGTGTATACTGTGTGTATACTGTGTGTATACTGTGTGTATACTGTGTCTATACTGTGTGTATACTGTGTCTATACTGTGTCTATACTGTGTGTATACTGTGTCTATACTGTGTGTATACTGTGTCTATACTGTGTGTATACTGTGTCTATACTGTGTCTATACTGTGTGTATACTGTGTCTATACTGTGTCTATACTGTGTCTATACTGTCTGTATACTGTGTGTATACTGTGTGTATACTGTCTATACTGTCTGTATACTGTGTCTATACTGTGTCTATACTGTCTGTATACTGTGTCTATACTGTGTCTATACTGTGTCTATACTGTGTCTATACTGTCTGTATACTGTGTGTATACTGTGTGTATACTGTCTGTATACTGTGTGTATACTGTGTCTATACTGTCTGTATACTGTGTCTATACTGTGTCTATACTGTGTCTATACTGTCTGTATACTGTGTCTATACTATGTGTATACTGTGTGTATACTGTGTGTATACTGTGTGTATACTGTGTGTATACTGTCTATACTGTCTGTATACTGTGTCTATACTATGTGTATACTGTCTGTATACTGTGTCTATACTGTCTGTATACTGTGTCTATACTGTGTCTATACTGTCTGTATACTGTGTCTATACTGTGTCTATACTGTCTGTATACTGTGTCTATACTGTGTCTATACTGTCTGTATACTGTGTGTATACTGTGTGTATACTGTGTGTATACTGTGTGTATACTGTGTGTGTGAAGAAGAGTGAAGCGTCATCCTCCTTCCTTCTCTTCACTCTATCCATCCTCATCACCTCCCTCACCCTCCCTCCCCTTCCTCCTCTCCTCCCTATCCTCTCCCTCTCCTCCTCCTGTCCCCCTCCTCCTCCTCCTCTCCCTCTCCTCCCTATCCTCTCATCTTCCCTCCCTCTCCCCCTCCCCGCTCCCCTCCTCTCCCCCCTCCTCCCCTCCCTCCTCCTCCTCCTATAGTTCTGGCGTAGGTATGGCCGTCTCTCCCGTCACCTGATGAGGGTGAAACTGCAGAGTTACACCAAGTTCCTGTTTGTCCGCGACCCCTTTGTCCGACTCATCTCCGCCTTCCGGAACAAGTTCCAACAGCCCAACGAAGACTTCTACCGCCAGTTTGGCTCCGTCATGCTACGTCGTTATGGAAACGAAAACGGGACCTCCAGGGTTCCGGAGTCAGCGGCGGAGGCGTTCAAAGCGGGGATCCAGCCGTCGTTCTCGGAGTTCGTCCGGTATCTCCTCGACCCCCAGACGGAGCAGGAGCAGCCATTCAACGAACACTGGCGCCAGGTGTGTGTGTGTGTGTGTGTGTGTGTGTGTGTGTGTGTGTGTGTGTGTGTGTGTGTGTGTGTGTGTGTGTGTGTGTGTGTGTGTGTGTGTGTGCGTGCGTGCGTGCGTGTGCTCTCAACCCAACTGTACTCAAGTTAACTTGTTCTCCTCCCAGGTGTACCGGCTCTGTCACCCCTGTCAGATCCAGTATGATTTCATCGGCACGCTGGAAAACCTGGAGGACGACTCGGATCAGTTGCTCCGGATCCTGGGCCTGGAAGACCAGATAAAGTTCCCGTCTAGCAACCGGAACCGCACGGCGACCAGCTGGGAACGGGATTGGTTCGCTGAGGTTCCGGCCGAGTTGAGGAGGAAGCTGTACAGTTTATATGAGCCAGACTTTGAGCTGTTTGGGTATCCTAAACCAGAGAGTCTGCTCCATCACTGACAGGCTGTTTGGGTATCCTAAACCAGAGAGTCTGCTCCATCACCGACAGGCTGTTTGGGTATCCTAAACCAGAGAGTCTGCTCCATCACTGACAGGCTGTTTGGGTATCCTAAACCAGAGAGTCTGCTCCATCACTGACAGGTTGTTTGGGTATCCTAAACCAGAGAGTCTGCTCCATCACCGACAGGCTGTTTGGGTATCCTAAACCAGACAGTCTGCTCCATCACCGACAGGCTGTTTGGGTATCCTAAACCAGAGAGTCTGCTCCATCACCGACAGGCTGTTTGGGTATCCTAAACCAGAGAGTCTGCTCCATCACCGACAGGCTGTTTGGGTATCCTAAACCAGAGAGTCTGCTCCATCACCGACAGGCTGTTTGGGTATCCTAAACCAAAGAGTCTGCTCCATCACTGACAGGCTGTTTGGGTATGCTAAACCAGAGAGTCTGCTCCATCACCGACAGACTGTTTGGGTATCCTAAACCAGAGAGTCTGCTCCATCACCGACAGGCTGTTTGGGTATCCTAAACCAGAGATTCTGCTCCATCACCGACAGGCTGTTTGGGTATCCTAAACCAGAGATTCTGCTCCATCACCGACAGGCTGTTTGGGTATCCTAAACCAGAGAGTCTGCTCCATCTCTGACAGGCTGTTTGGGTATCCTAAACCAGAGAGTCTGCTCCATCACCGACAGGCTGTTTGGGTATCCTAAACCAGAGAGTCTGCTCCATCACCGACAGGCTGTTTGGGTATCCTAAACCAGAGAGTCTGCTCCATCACCGACAGGCTGTTTGGGTATCCTAAACCAGAGAGTCTGCTCCATCACTGACAGGCTGTTTGGGTATCCTAAACCAGAGAGTCTGCTCCATCACCGACAGGCTGTTTGGGTATCCTAAACCAGAGAGTCTGCTCCATCACCGACAGGCTGTTTGGGTATCCTAAACCAGAGAGTCTGCTCCATCACCGACAGGCTGTTTGGGTATCCTAAACCAGAGAGCCTGCTCCATCTCTGACAGGCTGTTTGGGTATCCTAAACCAGAGAGTCTGCTCCATCACCGACAGGCTGTTTGGGTATCCTAAACCAGAGAGTCTGCTCCATCACCGACAGGCTGTTTGGGTATCCTAAACCAGAGAGTCTGCTCCATCACTTGATACCTTACACATGTGGCTGAGAACCGTGGATTCGAACCCTTTATACATGCAAGCCTGCCGCAAGGCTGTGCTGTTAGCCCACCGAGCTAAAGCCTAGGCATTAACTTGGGGAGCTAACACAACCCTCTAGCTCTCCACGATCAGGAGAGAAGAACCATTTAAGTGTTTTCTTTCTAAAGGGAATAGTGCTGTAAAAAAATGTTTTTAAATAAAGTTTTTGGGGGAAATAAATTGCTTAGTCATTTGTGTGTGTTTTATCCCACTTTCACACAGAGAGTAGAGTTCAATTGTATATCATTATTATTTATTTATAAAGGTAGGTAATATTTTAAGGTCAAATTCTTATTTACAATGACGGCCTACCAATTGTGTGTCACCCTATGGGACTCCCCATCACGGCTGGATGTGATACAGCCTGGATTCGAACCAGGTACTGCAGTGACACCTCTTTCACTGAGATGCAGTGCCTTAGACCGCTGTGCCACTCGGGAGCCATGACATGTGGCAGATACACTGGACCAAATGTTTAGTAATGTATCACTGCATGTCTGCCTCACTCTTTAAAATGAATGCAGTTATTAGGTAAAATGTAAGAAATGTTTGGACGAGTTTGGACTGCATATTTGCTTATTTTTAAATAGGTCAAACCAATGTATTATTTGTGTGTGTATGTATTTCCGGTCGGTGAAGCTGCTGTGTGACATACAGTATAAAACCATTGGAAAGTACCAAAGATTGTCTATTACATTGACAAGATATTCGAGTGACCGACCTAACAATGGAAATATATGTCCTCCAAAATGGAGATTCCTAGATGTGAGAAGTGTGCAGGAGGGCATGAGACAAAGGAATGTTTACTATCAGTGGATAAAAGTTGTATGTGTTAGTTGTTGGGGGTGCCCATGGGCTGGAGATCGGAGGAGTCTGGTGAGAGAAAGGCAGGTTGAGGCTGGCAGCGTTAGAGTATTGAGTGTCGTATGCCAAAGCAGTGAAGAAGGGGGAAGAGAAAGATGGGTACAGCAGGGTGAGGGATCCTGAGTGGATTCCTGGGGGGGGGGTTATATCCTGCCTGTTTGGCCCTATAAATTTGATTTGATTCCTGTGAGTAGAGCACAGAATGATAGGAAGAATATGTGCTTCAGTAAGGTGGGGGTTTAGCAGTCGTAGCCACGGTTGTCAATTGTACTGCAGAAATGGATTGGAAGTCACTGAAAATATAAATTGTGGTGGAAGCGGCTGAGAACTACTTTGGATTGCGAGGATTTACTGCAGAACAGTAGGATTAGACAGGGTTAAATAGTGGAATGGGGTGGTAGTGTTCTGGACTAGGATTAGACAGGGTTAAATAGTGGAATTGGGTGGTAGTGGTCTGGACTAGGATTAGACAGGGTTAAATAGTGGAATGGGGTGGTAGTGGTCTGGACTAGGATTAGACAGGGTTAAATAGTGGAATGGGGTGGTAGTGTTCTGGTCTGGACTAGGATTAGACTGGGTTAAATAGTGGAATGGGGTGGTAGTGTTATATCCTCTCAGACCACTGGTCTGGACTAGGATTAGACAGGGTTAAATAGTGGAATGGGGTGGTAGTGTTCAGGACTAGGATTAGACAGGGTTAAATAGTGGAATGGGGTGGTAGTGTTCTGGTCTGGACTAGGATTAGACAGGGTTAAATAGTGGAATGGGGTGGTAGTGTTCTGGACTAGGATTAGACAGGGTTAAATAGTGGAATGGGGTGGTAGTGTTCTGGTCTGGACTAGGATTAGACAGGGTTAAATAGTGGAATGGGGTGGTAGTGTTCTGGACTAGGATTAGACAGGGTTAAATAGTGGAATGGGGTGGTAGTGTTCTGGACTAGGATTAGACAGGGTTAAATAGTGGAATGGGGTGGTAGTGTTCTGGACTAGGATTAGACAGGGTTAAATAGTGGAATTGGGTGGTAGTGGTCTGGACTAGGATTAGACAGGGTTAAATAGTGGAATGGGGTGGTAGTGGTCTGGACTAGGATTAGACAGGGTTAAATAGTGGAATGGGGTGGTAGTGTTCTGGTCTGGACTAGGATTAGACTGGGTTAAATAGTGGAATGGGGTGGTAGTGTTATATCCTCTCAGACCACTGGTCTGGACTAGGATTAGACAGGGTTAAATAGTGGAATGGGGTGGTAGTGTTCAGGACTAGGATTAGACAGGGTTAAATAGTGGAATGGGGTGGTAGTGTTCTGGTCTGGACTAGGATTAGACAGGGTTAAATAGTGGAATGGGGTGGTAGTGTTCTGGACTAGGATTAGACAGGGTTAAATAGTGGAATGGGGTGGTAGTGTTCTGGTCTGGACTAGGATTAGACAGGGTTAAATAGTGGAATGGGGTGGTAGTGTTCTGGACTAGGATTAGACAGGGTTAAATAGTGGAATGGGGTGGTAGTGTTCTGTCCTCAGACCACTGGTCTGGACTAGGATTAGACAGGGTTAAATAGTGGAATGGGGTGGTAGTGTTATATCCTCTCAGACCACTGGTCTGGACTAGGATTAGACAGGGTTAAATAGTGGAATGGGGTGGTAGTGTTCTGGACTAGGATTAGACAGGGTTAAATACTGGAATGGGGTGGTAGTGTTCTGGTCTGGACTAGGATTAGACAGGGTTAAATAGTGGAATGGGTGGTAGTGTTCTGGTCTGGACTAGGATTAGACAGGGTTAAATAGTGGAATGGGGTGGTAGTGTTCTGGACTAGGATTAGACAGGGTTAAATAGTGGAATGGGGTGGTAGTGTTCTGGTCTGGAGTAGGTTTAGACAGGGTTAAATAGTGGAATGGGGTGGTAGTGTTCTGGTCTGGAGTAGGTTTAGACAGGGTTAAATAGTGGAATGGGGTGGTAGTGTTCTGGTCTGAACTAGGATTAGACAGGGTTAAATAGTGGAATGGGGTGGTAGTGTTCTGGTCTGGAGTAGGTTTAGACAGGGTTAAATAGTGAAATGGGGTGGTAGTGTTCTGGACTGGAGTAGGTTTAGACAGGGTTAAATAGTGGAATGGGGTGGTAGTGTTCTGGTCTGGAGTAGGTTTAGACAGGGTTAAATAGTGGAATGGGGTGGTAGTGTTCTGGTCTGAACTAGGATTAGACAGGGTTAAATAGTGGAATGGGGTGGTAGTGTTCTGGTCTGGAGTAGGTTTAGACAGGGTTAAATAGTGAAATGGGGTGGTAGTGTTCTGGACTAGGTTTAGACAGGGTTAAATAGTGGAATGGGGAGGTGGGTTTTTAAAGAGGGTTAATAGTTGCCATGGTCATTTTCCTTGTTCCCGTATTACCGGAAGTAAATGTAGGTAGGCTGTGACTGGCCTCCCACTCCAGTACAGTAGGTGGCGGTGTATGCAGCAAAAGTTGAACGTGATCCGCCAACCAAATCATAAAGAAGAAGAAGCGGCTCATCAGTAGCAGCTTGCTAAATAAAAAGTTACAAGTATTCAGACACGTCCAGTGGATGTTAGGCAATGTGTTTTAAATACACTTATGTTTACGCCGTAGTACCACTAATTGGTTTTATTTCACATCCACTTAGGTACGACGTTGATTGTCTGCTGCTAACGTTATAGATAGCTGGCTACGTCCGTTTCGATAGCACCAGTGGCTGAAGCTAGCTTGGCAACTTTTCACCTACACGTTTTCCCAGAAATGAACAAACGGCTTTCAACAATTGATATATTAAGTTAAAGGATTCATTTTAATTCGGTGAGTAAAGAACCGTTGGTGTCCCCATTTCGTCAAACCAGCTAGCTACTGTAGGTATGTATCTTCGTTGGTATATTGACCTAGCTAGTTAACTAACATTCCCTAAACTACTCCCCCCTTGCTAAAGAAGAGGTCTGCGGGACGGAGAAAGAGGGTATGTGGGTGAACATTGTCGTGAAAGAGGAAGTTATTACAGTGAAGGAGGAGGATGAAGAAGATGATGCCGTTTTTGCAGTGGGGAAGGAGAAGGAGGCTGCCGCAGTGAAAGATGAGAAGGAAGAAGCTTTCAGAATGGAAAAGGAGGAAGAGGAGGATATCACATTGAAAGAAGAAGAGGAGGATGTAATAGTGAAAGAAGAGGAAGAACCTTTTAGAGAGGAAGTGGAGGCTATCTCAAAAGAGGAAGAAGTTTTGGGAGTGAAAGGGGAGGAGGAGGCTGAAGATCTGATAAACACCAGTGAGTATTGTTTTAAAAACGGGCACAAACTCTCTGCAGTTGTTGAACCACCGTGTGGTTTTTAAGGGGCGTTCTACTGAAGTTCTACACTTGTTCTGTACTGTAGGAATTGGGTAATTCCATATGATTTCAATCACTTTCTGACTGCACCCATTTTGATTTGAACGAAACCCTACATGTTTGCACATTATATTAAACTCAACCTTTTATATTTTTCAGTGATGAAGACATGGATGTCTCACAATAAGGTGGGGTATGCAAAATGGGTCAGCTTTGAGAACCTCTGTCTCCTGAGGATGTTTTGGCATTCAGGTCCAAAAATTCACTTTCTGAACACTTCTAGCATGGGCAAACATGTTTGGAAGGTTTTGTTCAAATCGAAGGTGGTGCAGTCAGGAAGGGATTGAATTCATTTGGAACAACCCATTGTTTAATCTAGTAGCCTACCAAATAACAAAGACGTATACTTAAAATGTTGCCTATACTGACTTGGCGACCCTTAAAACTTCAATTAAACGCAGTCTCAAAGAGCCGTCTGTCCCTTTTTAGTAATAGCCGGGCAACTGCACACACTTCAGCAAATTTAACGCCTGTTTCAAATAAACGCCGGGTCTAAATGAATTGTTTGAGGTTACCATCAATTACCATGATTTGTTTATGAGGTTTGATTTGTTACCTTGATGAATAACTCTGGGGAACATGATGGTAGTCAGCCCCAGTTACCACATTCAGAAGGCCCGCCTACTCCACCAATCAGAGGAAGGCCCGCCTACTCCACCAATCAGATGAGGGGAGTTTGACGCATATGCCGGTTTACGGTTCGTGGGAATCAACCAATCAAATGAGGGAGTGTGATGAGTCATATGCCGACCTGCCTGCACGGGCAGATGAGGGAGTGTGATGAGTCGTATGCCGACCTGCCTGCACGGGCAGATGAGGGAGTGTGATGAGTCGTATGCCGACCTGCCTGCACGGGCAGATGAGGGAATGTGATGAGTCGTATGCCGACCTGCCTGCACGGGCAGATGAGAAACATGCATTTATTTAGTCTATTGAGTCATTAATGATTTGGTTGTTTATTAAATATAGTATAACCAGCCGTTTTTAAATGCTACGTGTTAATCGGATGTCTTATTCAAACTCAGTTTACAAGCTTATCATGTTTGCCCTTATTCATAGTTACTGCATTGTTTTGAAAATGGCCTGTAGACTAACAACTAGATTTTTTTTTATTTATTATAAAACAGCTAAACAGAAATGTAGAAGTTTGTCTCTGTACAAAGGCATCGTCTTCAAGCTATGGAAGACGACAAAATATTTAATAATTGACTGTATTTACATGGCATTTTTCTAGACCCCCAAACCTCTTTACAGTGTAAGGGGAAACTCACCACCTTAACCCCACTACATACTCTTTATTTGCATATATTTGATTGGCTCCACCCCCCTCGTCTGAGGACAGAAGGACGTTTTTTTGGTTTTGTTACAGATTTTGTTGCATACATTATTCATACATGGTACTTTTAGACAGAGTATTACAGTGCCTTCAGAAAGTATTTATTTTCTTTTTTTTAATCACTGGCCTACCAGCAATACCCCATAATGTCAGAGGAATTATGTTTTTCAACATGTTAACAAATGAATGAAAAGCTGAACTGTCTTCAGTCAATAAGTATTCAACCCCTTTCTTATAGAAACGCCTAAATAAGTTCAGGAGTCTAAATGTGCTTAACAAGTCACATTAGTTACATGGACTCACTCTGTGTGCAATAATAGTGTTCAACATGAGTTGTGAATGACTACCTCATCTCTGTACCCCACACATACAATTATCTGTAAGGTCCCTCAGTCGAGCAGTGAATTTCAAACACAGATTCAACCACAGAGACCAGGGAGGTTTTCCAATGCCTCACAAATAAGGGAACCTATTGGTATATGGGTACAACTAAACACATTGAAGATCCCTTTGAGCGTGCTGATTTTATTACACTTTGGATGGTGTATCAATACACCCAGTCACTCCAAAAATACAGGCATCCTTCCTAACTCAGTTGCCGGAGAGGAAGGAAACCGCCCAGTGATGTCACAATGAGGCCAATGGTGACTTTAAAACAGAATTTAATGGCTGTGATAGAAAACTGAGGATTTTTTATTTTACTAGGCAAGTCAGTTTAGAACAACTTCTTATTTTCAATGATGGCCTAGGAACAGTGGGTTAACTGCCTGTTCAGGGGCAGAACAACAGATTTGTACCTTGTCAGCTCGGGGATTTGAACTTGCAACCTTTCGGTTACTAGTCCAACGCTCTGATGGATCAACAACATTGTAGTTACTCCACAATACTAACCTAATTGACAGAGTGAAAAGAAGGAAGCCTGTACAGAATATATATACACTGCTCAAAAAAATAAAGGGAACACTTAAACAACACAATGTAACTCCAAGTCAATCACACTTCTGGGAAATCAAACTGTCCACTTAGGAAGCAACACTGATTGACAATAAATTTCACATGCTGTTGTGCAAATGGAATAGACAACAGGTGGAAATTATAGGCAATTAGCAAGACACCCCCAATAAAGGAGTGGTTCTGCAGATGGTGACCATAGACCACTTCTCAGTTCCTATGCTTCCTGGCTGATGTTTTGGTCACTTTTGAATGCTGGCGGTGCTTTCACTCTAGTGGTAGCATGAGACGGAGTCTACAACCCACACAAGTGGCTCAGGTAGTGCAGCTCATCCAGGATGGTACATCAATGCGAGCTGTGGCAAGAAGGTTTGCTGTGTCTGTCAGCGTAGTGTCCAGAGCATGGAGGCGCTACCAGGAGACAGGCCAGTACATCAGGAGACGTGGAGGAGGCCGTAGGAGGGCAACAACCCAGCAGCAGGACCGCTACCTCCACCTTTGTGCAAGGAGGAGCAGGAGGAGCACTGCCAGAGCCCTGCAAAATGACCTCCAGCAGGCCACAAATGTGCATGTGTCTGCTCAAACGGTCAGAAACAGACTCAATGAGGGTGGTATGAGGGCCCGACGTCCACAGCTGGGGGTTGTGCTTACAGCCCAACACCGTGCAGGACGTTTGGCATTTGCCAGAGAACACCAAGATTGGCAAATTCGCCACTGGCGCCCTGTGCTCTTCACAGATGAAAGCAGGTTCACACTGAGCACATGTGACAGACGTGACAGTCTGGAGACGCCGTGGAGAACGTTCTGCTGCCTGCAACATCCTCAAGCATGACCGGTTTGGCGGTGGGTCAGTCATGGTGTGGGGTGGCATTTCTTTGGGGGGCCGCACAGCCCTCTGTGCTCGCCAGCGGTAGCCTGACTGCCATTAGGTACCGAGATGAGATCCTCAGACCCCTTGTGAGACCATATGCTGGTGCGGTTGGCCCTGGGTTCTTCCTAATGCAAGACAATGCTAGACCTTATGTGGCTGGAGTGTGTCAGCAGTTCCTGCAAGAGGAAGGCATTGATGCTATGGACTGGCCCGCCCGTTCCCCAGACCTGAATCCAATTGAGCACATCTGGGACATCATGTCTCACTCCATCCACCAACGCCACATTGCACCACAGACTGTCCAGGAGTTGGCGGATGCTTTAGTCCAGGTCTGGGAGGAGATCCCTCAGGAGACCATCCGCCACCTCATCAGGAGCATGCCCAGGCGTTGTAGGGAGGTCATACAGGCACGTGGAGGCCACACACACTACTGAGCCTAATTTTGACTTGTTTTAAGGACATTACATCAAAGTTGGATCAGCCTGTAGTGTGGTTTTCCACTTTAATTTTGAGTGTGACTCCAAATCCAGACCTCCATGTGTTGATAAATTGGATTTCCATTGATTATTTTTGTGTGATTTTGTTGTCAGCACATTCAACTATGTAAAGAAAAAAGTATTTAATAAGATTATTTCATTCATTCAGATCTAGGATGTGTTATTTTAGTGTTCCCTTTATTTTTTTGAGCAGTATATATATATTTATATATATATTCCAAAAAATGCATCTGGTTTGCAACAAGGCACTAAAGAATTACTGCAAAAAATGTGGCAAAGCAATTCACTTTTTGTCCCGAATACAAATTGTTATGTTTGGGGCAAATCCACATATTACTTAGCACCACTCTCCATATTTTCAAGCATAGTGGTGGCTGCATCATGTTATGGGTATGCTTGTAGTTGTTAAGGACTGGGGAGTTTTTCAGGATAAAAAATAAACTGAAAGAAGCTAAGCACAGGCAAAATCCTAGAGGAAAGCCTGATTCAGTCTGCTTTCCACCAGACACTGAGATTAATTCACCTTTCAGCAGGACAATAAGCTGAAACACAAAGCCAAATCTACACTGGTGTTGCTTACCAAGGTGACATTGAATTGTCTGAGTAGCGTAGTTACAGTTTGACTTAAATCGGCTTAAATCTATGGTTAGACTTGAAAATGGCTGTCTAGCAATGAACAACCAACTTGACAGAGCTTGAAGAATTTTAAAAATAATAATCTGCAAATATTGTACAATCCAGGTCTGCAAAGTACTTAGATGTATGCAGAAAGACTCAAAGCTGTAATCACTGCCAGGTGATTCTAACATGTATTAACTCAGGGGCGTGAATACTTATGTAAATTAGAGATGAGTCTGAAAAAAATATATTTAATCCATTTTTATTTCAGGCTAATGTGGATTAAGTCAAGGAATACTTTCTGAAGGTACTGTACATGATAGGATATACAGTTTGATATACACATGCAGTGAAAACAGGACAAATATAACCCCCCCATGGGATCTTTAGAGACCAGAGTCAGAAGGCCTGCCTCCTTGACCAATCAGATGAGGGAATGTGTATTCTGACCAGCTTCATCAGTACCATGGGATCTTTAGAGACCAGAGTCAGAAGGCCTGCCTCCTTGACCAATCAGATGAGGGAGTGTGTATTCTGACCAGCTTCATCAGTACCATGGGATCTTTAGAGACCACAGAGTTGAGACACCCGTTTAAAGTCCCATCTTCCATTTTGTTGAGGAACATTCCATTGTTAATTAGTAATTCCACATTATTCAAATGAATGTTGGAAAAGTGTAAGGTGTAAATTCTTGTAGAGAAACGTTGTTAGTTTCCCTATCAAATAGATTAACTCCTCTGTTCTCGGAATGGAATCTCTGATGCCAGCTAGCTCATTTTAGACGAGTAGAAACAGTTAGCTACTAGGCATCTAAAAGAGAGAAGACAACTTATCCTTTTGCCGAAAATGTTTGTCCTTTCTCAATGTTGTGGATTTCAGTGATGTTGCCAACTCTTGTTCCTGAATGTATTTAGTTATTTGGTCCTCAAACTTGAACTTGAGGTATGCCATTTGGAAAATGAGGCGTTTCTCACGAACCAGAAACAAGCCATTACATTCCTCATCTGATTGGTTGAGTAGGCCAACCTTCTGACTTTGTGGCTGTGGTAACTGGTGACCACCATTTTTATTGCCAGTAAGAAACTGCTAGCCATTGACTGCTAACAGCTGAGAACTGCTAGCTAACTGGAAAGCACAAAAACATTCAACTTCGGGAGAAATCGGCTGATCGCCCTCTTGTGGGGAAAGTAAGAACTGCCGAAAATGCAGTCAGAGTATACTAAGACAAAATAAAGAAATGTATTAAAATACTGAAATTAAACAATTAACTATGCAAATTAGCAAAAAGTTGTGTGCATTAAGGATATGGACACCTGGCTCAAATATAAGCTTGTCTCTAATAAGAGCCTATTGTTTTCAGTGATTTAAGCTAATAAAAGCCTGGGCTGTTAATCTAAGTTTTACGGTATTCACTATTAGGTTTATTAAATGCAGGACTGTTAAGTTCAATAGTGGTTTTGTTAGTCTACAAAGCACTACAGCCACTTTTATAACATGCTATTTTATTGAGGGAACTAGTCTAGATTAAACCTTAGAGGAAAACAGTTTTATCATGTGGAGTTTTAATTCAGCTCTGTTTAACTAGATACTGTCTTTTATTGAGGGATCTAGTCTGGATTAAACCTCCTAGGAAGACAGTCCCATGGCACTTATCGCAAGAGTTGGGATGTTAATGCTGGTGTCCTGGCAAAATGTCCATTCATCCCCTCTCCTCCCCCTCTAACTATTCCCCATGTTGTTGCTGTAAATGACAATATTTTCTCAGTCAACTTACCTGGTAAAATAAATAAACCGTTTTTTCATTCAGGTCTCTCTTTTTAACCAGTACTGTTTTTGTTTGTCTTTGACAGGAGAGAGACCAGACTCTCACTCTGACAGTGGGAAGAGTCTTTCAGAGGATCCAGACCCAGAGACATCCAAACCAGCAAGACAACACCACTACTGCCACTGTGGAAAGAGTTTTTGGTGGTTAGGGCACTTTAGAGACCATAAGAGAATGCACATAGGGGAGAAGCCTTACCAATGCTCCCAGTGTGAAAAAAGTTTTGGCCACTTATGGAGCCTGAAATTGCATAATAGAATACACACAGGAGAGAAGCCTTTCCACTGCTCCCTGTGTGGAAACAGTTTTACCCACTTAAGGGCCCTGAAAAGACATGAAAGGACACACACAGGAGATAAAGATCATTGCTGCTCCCAGTGCGGAAAGAGTTTTACCCTGTTAGGGAGCCTGA
This sequence comes from Salmo trutta, assembly GCF_901001165.1. Taxonomy (NCBI): domain Eukaryota; kingdom Metazoa; phylum Chordata; class Actinopteri; order Salmoniformes; family Salmonidae; genus Salmo; species Salmo trutta. The sequence continues at coordinate 31,279,730 of NC_042994.1, forward strand.
AACGACATGAGAGAATACACTCTGGAGAAAAGCCTCACCAATGCTCTCAGTGTGGAAAGAGTTTCAGCTGGTTAACAAGCCTGAAAATACATGAGAAAACACATACAGGTGAGAGGCCTTTCCACTGCTCCCAATGTGGAAAGAGATTTGCCCAGTTAGGGGATCTAAAAGAACATAAGAGAACGCACACTGGAGAGAAGCCTTACCACTGCTCCCAGTGTGGGAAGAGATTCACCCGGTCAGGAAACCTGAAAAATCATGAGCTAACGCACTCTGTATATAAGCCTTATCACTGCTCCCAGTGTGAAAAAACATTTTTTTCATCAAATGCCCTGAAACAACATGAGTTAACACACGCTGAAGAGAAACCTTTCCACTGTTTCCAGTGTGGAAAGAGATTTTTCTTTTCAGGGCACCTGAAAAGACATGAGCTAACACACTCGGTGGAGAAGCCTTTCCACTGTTCTTATTGTGAAAAGAGTTTTAAGAGTTTATGGAACATGAAAGTGCATCAAAAAAGACACACAAAGGAGAAGCCTTCCACTGCTCCCACTGTGGGATGAAATGTACATGGTTTCAACAATTGAAAGAATCAACAGCTGAGAGAAGTTATCAGTGGTCCCAGTGTGGGAAGGGATATAGTACAACACATGGGATTAGAGCCATTTGTGAAAGAAAATCTATTGAAGATAGTTTGGTTTATTTATTGTGTATAAAAATGTTATGAAAAATATTATTCATGTAGAAAATCCCTTTACTATGTTCCTAGAATTGTATTGGAAGGGTTACATCTAAGATGATGTGAGTGAACATTCATTTCAACAGGTGTATGTACCATTCTTTTACCAGTATTTATACCATTATATTTAATCATTTTTACCTTTTTTTAAATATTTTTTTTTACTTTTTACTATCCATATGAATTGGAGCCTGTCTATACATACTGGAAAACATTTCTGTCACCACTCATCAACAGTGGTGTAAAGTACTTAAGTAAAATTATCTTTAAGTTAAGGTATCTTTACTTTTACTCAAGTATGATTGGGTACTTTTCCCACCGCTGTTCATCAACAAACTGTGACAAACCTGAACTTTCTTTTTGTGAGTAGCCTACAATAAATATGATTTTGTTGAGGACAATGTTGGGCCATTACACATGTCCACTAGGGTACACATGGACTTAAAGTTCATGCAGTTCAAGAACACACACAGTGCACCCATTGTCTGATATTTTTGACTGAGAACATGGTTTTGACGTTTCTGACTAGATAGACTGCATGCACAGAGACTGTCCTGACTAGATAGACTGCATGCACAGAGACTGTCCTGACTCGATAGACTCGTTTTTCATGCACACGTTGTTGTTGAAATACGGCATTAAAGACATTAGCTAGATGTAAAATTGCGCAAATAAAATCTTCTCTGCAAAAACGTCTAAATTATTTACAGATTTCTTGATTTAACTAATTAATTAATTGATTAATTCTGACTAATTTGGAAGTGCAGTTGTCCTTTATAGGGTTAAATCTAAGATGGTGTGAGGGAACTTTGATTTGAACAAGTGTACAGTGCATTTGCCAAAGGCACCTAAATGACTCTGACCATGAGAAACAAGATTCTCTGGTCTGATGAAACCAAGATTGAACTCTTTGGCCTGAATGCCAAGTGTCACGTCTGGAGAAAACCTGGCACCGTCCCTTCGGTGAGGCATTAAAGACATGGTGGTGGCAGCATCATGCTGTGGGTATGTTTTTCAGCGGCAGGGACTGGGAGACTAGTCAGGATCGAGGGAAGTACAGAAAGATCATTGATGAAAACCTGCTCCAAAGCGCTCAGGACCTCAGACTGGGGCGAAGGTTCACCTTCCAACAGGACAACGACCCTAAGCACACGGCCAAGAAAACGCAGGAGTGGCTTCAGGACAAGTCTCTGAATGTCTTTGAGTGGCCCAGCCAGAGACCGGACTTGAACCCAATCAAACACCTCTGGAGCGGTACACCTGACAATGCTTGAGAGGATGTGCCAAGCTTGTAGCGTCATACCCAAGGTGACTAGAGGCTGTTATCGCTGCCAGAGGCGCTTCAACAAAGTACTGAGCAAAGTGTCTGAATACTTATGTAAATTTGATATTTCCGTTTTATTTTTAATTTTATACATAGCAAAAACAGGTTTTGGGGATTTTTTTTTTTTTTCAATGTCATAATGGGGTGTTGTGTGTAGATTGATGAGGAAAAAAAACATGTAATCCATTTTAGAATAAGGCTGTAACGTAACAAAATGTGGAAAAGTCAAGGGGTCTGAATTCTTTCCGAATGCACTGTATGTAGCCTGCTAGATAGATACCGAGTTAAGAAATGTTGTACCTTTTACCATCCGTATCAATTGGAACCTGTCTGTGCATACTGGAAACCATTACCTGGACGTTATTTAAAAGAAGTGGTCATTTTCAGTATGTTGGGACATTGTTTGAAGCCACATCACATGGACTTAACGTTTATAAGGAAACACACACAGTGCTCCCATTGGCTGATATCTTTGACTGAGAACAGGTTTGTGTTTATGCCACATTAAATCAAAGTGTACTCAAAAACACTTTGTACGCTTTTTTTTTTATTTTAAAACATGAATTGAACATGGTGTGAGTAATTTAGTTTGAAAGAAATGTCAGTTTATCTTAAGTTGTGTCTAAAAACCCACTATTTTGATCAAAATATATATTTTTATCCTGAAGTGTTGAAACATAGCTGGAGCCTTTAATTATTTCTTTATGAAGGTAGGCCTAGGTAATATTATATTACAGTATGTTGCAGATACACTGGACCAAATGTTTATGAGTTGATCAATGCCTCTCTATTACTCAGCGTTGAATTGGGTAGAAACATTATACCACAAGATGTACAATGTGTATTCCCAGAGGGTGGCACTTAAAATGGTTAACTGAAATGCTTGTTTCCAAAGTGGCTTACTATTGAAAGAGAGAGGAGGATTGGGGGAGGGATGAGAAGCAAGCAGAATGTGTAGGCCTACTGCAGAGAGAGCAGCAGAATGTGTAGGACTACTGCAGAGAGAACAGCAGAATGTGTAGGTCTACTGCAGAGAGAACAGCAGAATGTGTAGGCCTACTGCAGAGAGAACAGCAGAATGTGTTGGCCTACTGCAGAGAGAACAGCAGAATGTGTAGGCCTACTGCAGAGAGAACAGCAGAATGTGTTGGCCTACTGCAGAGAGAACAGCAGAATGTGTAGGCCTACTGCAGAGAGAACAGCAGAATGTGTAGGCCTACTGCAGAGAGAACAGCAGAATGTGTAGGCCTACTGCAGAGAGAACAGCAGAATGTGTAGGCCTACTGCAGAGAGAACAGCAGAATGTGTTGGCCTACTGCAGAGAGAACAGCAGAATGTGTAGGCCTACTGCAGAGAGAACAGCAGAATGTGTAGGCCTACTGCAGAGAGAACAGCAGAATGTGTAGGCCTACTGCAGAGAGAACAGCAGAATGTGTTGGCCTACTGCAGAGAGAACAGCAGAATGTGTAGGTCTACTGCAGAGAGAACAGCAGAATGCGTTGGCCTACTGCAGAGAGAACAGCAGAATGTGTAGGCCTACTGCAGAGAGAACAGCAGAATATGGAGGTCTACTGCAGAGAGAACAGCAGAATGTGTTGGCCTACTGCAGAGAGAACAGCAGAATATGGAGGTCTACTGCAGAGAGAACAGCAGAATGTGTAGGCCTACTGCAGAGAGAACAGCAGAATGTGTAGGTTTACTGCAGAGAGAACAGCAGAATGTGTAGGCCTACTGCAGAGAGAACAGCAGAATGTGTAGGCCTACAGCAGAGAGAAAAGCAGAATGTGTAGGCCTACTGCAGAGAGAACAGCAGAATGTGTAGGCCTACTGCAGAGAAAACAGCAGAATGTGTAGGCCTACAGCAGAGAGAAAAGCAGAATGTGTAGGCCTACTGCAGAGAGAACAGCAGAATGTGTAGGCCTACTGCAGAGAGAACAGCAGAATGTGTAGGCCTACTGCAGAGAGAACAGCAGAATGTGTAGGCCTACTGCAGAGAGAACAGCAGAATGTGTAGGTCTACTGCAGAGAGAACAGCAGAATGTGTAGGCCTACTGCAGAGAGAACAGCAGAATGTGTAGACCTACTGCAGAGAGAACAGCAGAATGTGTTGGCCTACTGCAGAGAGAACAGCAGAATATGGAGGTCTACTGCAGAGAGAACAGCAGAATGTGTTGGCCTACTGCGGAGAGAACAGCAGAATATGGAGGTCTACTGCAGAGAGAACAGCAGAATATGGAGGTCTACTGCAGAGAGAACAGCAGAATGTGTAGGCCTACTGCAGAGAGAACAGCAGAATATGGAGGTCTACTGCAGAGAGAACAGCAGAATGTGTCGGCCTACTGCAGAGAGAACAGCAGAATGTGTAGGCCTACTAGAAGGTTGGGGGTTGAAGCTGCACTCTCTGCCCTGTTTCATTACACTGAATCTCCCATAACTGCTCAGTTGGGTTGACATCTGGTGACTGAGACGGCCATGGCATGTGGTTTACATCGTTTTCATGCTCATCAAACCATTCAGAGAACACTCATGCCCTGTGGAGGGGGGGCGTTGTCATCCTGGAAGAGACCACTCCCATCTGGACCGAGCTGCAAAAAACACTCAAACTGGACAGTTTTATCTCCATCTCTTCATTCAAAGACTCAATCATGGAAACTCTTACTGACAGTTGTGGCTGCTTTGTGTTATGTATTGTTGTCTCTACCTTCTTGCCCTTTGTGCTGTTGTCTGTGCCCAATAATGTTTGTACCATGTTTTGTGCTGCTACCATGTTGTGTTCCTACCATGTTGTGTTGCTATCATGTTGTGTTGCTACCATGTTGTTATGTTGTGCTGCTACCATGTTGTGATGCTACCATGTTGTTATGTTGTTGTGCTGCTACCATGTTATGTTGTGCTTCTACCATGTTGTGTTTCTACCATGTTGTTATGTTGTGTTGCTACCATTTTGTGTTGCTACCATGTTGTTATGTTGTGTTGCTACCATGCTGTTGTTGTCTTAGGTCTCTCTTTATGTAGTGTTATATTGTCTCTCTTGTTGTGATGTGTTTTTTGTCCTATATATATATATATATATATATATATTTTTTTTTTTTTTTAATCCCAGCCCCTTTCGGTAGGTCGTCATTGTAAATAAGAATTTGTTCTTAACTGACTTGCCTAGTTAAATAAAGGTTAAATAAAATAAAATCTGGATAGAAATGATTCACCATATAGGTTGAAGGTGATCACTTGGTGGTGTATTTATTGGTGTTTAGGGGTTGGGTGTATTTATTGGTGTTTACCTTGTCCTCTAAGGGGTTGGGTGTATTTATTGGTGTTTACCTTGTCCTCTAAGGGGTTGGGTGTATTTATTGGTGTTTACCTTGTCCTCTAAGGGGTTGGGTGTATTTATTGGTGTTTACCTTGTCCTCTAAGGGGTTGGGTGTATTTATTGGTGTGTACCTTGTCCTCTAAGGGGTTGGGTGTATTTATTGGTGTGTACCTTGTCCTCTAAGGGGTTGGGTGTATTTATTGCCGTTTACCCTGTCCTCTAAGGGGTTGGGTGTATTTATTGCCGTTTACCTTGTCCTCTAAGGGGTTGGGTGTATTTATTGCCGTTTACCTTGTCCTCTAAGGGGTTGGGTGTATTTATTGCCGTTTACCTTGTCCTCTAAGGGGTTGGGTGTATTTATTGGTGTTTACCTTGTCCTCTAAGGGGTTGGGTGTATTTATTGCCGTTTACCTTGTCCTCTAAGGGGTTGGGTGTATTTATTGGCGTGTACCTTGCCCTCTAAGGGGTTGGGTGTATTTATTGGTGTTTACCTATCTCTCTAAGGGGTTGGGTGTATTTATTGGTGTTTACCTTGTCCTCTAAGGGGTTGGGTGTATTTATTGCCGTTTACCTTGTCCTCTAAGGGGTTGGGTGTATTTATTGCCGTTTACCTTGTCCTCTAAGGGGTTGGGTGTATTTATTGCCGTTACCTTGTCCTCTAAGGGGTTGGGTGTATTTATTGGCGTTTACCTTGTCCTCTAAGGGGTTGGGTGTATTTATTGGTGTTTACCTTGTCCTCTAAGGGGTTGGGTGTATTTATTGCCGTTTACCTTGTCCTCTAAGGGGTTGGGTGTATTTATTGGCGTGTACCTTGCCCTCTAAGGGGTTGGGTGTATTTATTGGTGTTTACCTATCTCTCTAAGGGGTTGGGTGTATTTATTGGTGTTTACCTTGTCCTCTAAGAGGTTGGGTGTATTTATTGGTGTTTACCTTGTCCTCTAAGGGGTTGGGTGTATTTATTGCCGTTTACCTTGTCCTCTAAGGGGTTGGGTGTATTTATTGCCGTTTACCTTGTCCTCTAAGGGGTTGGGTGTATTTATTGCCGTTTACCTTGTCCTCTAAGGGGTTGGGTGTATTTATTGCCGTTTACCTTGTCCTCTAAGGGGTTGGGTGTATTTATTGCCGTTTACCTTGTCCTCTAAGGGGTTGGGTGTATTATTGCCGTTTACCTTGTCCTCTAAGGGGTTGGGTGTATTTATTGGTGTTTACCTTGTCCTCTAAGGGGTTGGGTGTATTTATTGACGTTTACCTTGCCCTCTAAGGGGTTGGGTGTATTTATTGGCGTTTACCTTGCCCTCTAAGGGGTTGGGTGTATTTATTGGCGTTTACCTTGTCCTCTAAGGGGTTGGGTGTATTTATTGGCGTGTACCTTGCCCTCTAAGGGGTTGGGTGTATTTATTGGTGTTTACCTATCTCTCTAAGGGGTTGGGTGTATTTATTGGTGTTTACCTTGTCCTCTAAGGGGTTGGGTGTATTTATTGGTGTTTACCTTGTCCTCTAAGGGGTTGGGTGTATTTATTGCCGTTTACCTTGTCCTCTAAGGGGTTGGGTGTATTTATTGGTGTTTACCTTGTCCTCTAAGGGGTTGGGTGTATTTATTGCCGTTTACCTTGTCCTCTAAGGGGTTGGGTGTATTTATTGGCGTTTACCTTGTCCTCTAAGGGGTTGGGTGTATTTATTGGCGTTTACCTTGTCCTCTAAGGGGTTGGGTGTATTTATTGGCGTGTACCTTGCCCTCTAAGGGGTTGGGTGTATTTATTGCCGTTTACCTTGTCCTCTAAGGGGTTGGGTGTATTTATTGGTGTTTGCACTCTAAAGGGTTGAGTGTACTTATTGGTGTGTACCTTCTAAGGAGTTGATTGGACCTAAGTTTAAAAAATGCATCCCACACCATAACAGACCCGCCAGAACCATCAAGAACGGAAGTGTTTCCTATATTTTGGCACTTACCTCTACATTCATATTCAGGTGTAGTTTGTGTAGAGTAAAGTATAGACTGTAAGAAAAGAGAAAACAGATTTGCTAACTTGGAATTATTTGTTATGAAATTGTTTAACTGCGTTACCCACTCCAGTCAGTATGTGGCGATGTGATTATTTTAGGTGATGATTCTTGCTTGACGTATAATCTTGTGGACAGGACAGGACGCTTCTTCAACAACAACATGGCTACTGATTCAACCGTCTCAGTAACTTGCTAGCCAACATAAAACAGAAATATTGAAGGTCTTAAGATTTTTTTTTTGTGTATCTACACGAATCTCAGTGTTTTAAACCAAATTCTGTTAACGTATCTACTTGTTGATTTAAACGTCGTTTTCTTGCTACATTTTCTGATTGATAGTGGGCATAACAACAGGCTTGTCACTAATGCTAACTAGCCAGTTAGCTAACATCCCCGACCATGAGCTCGCTAAGCTACTCCCCCCGGGTCCCAGCTAAAGAAGAGGAGGTCTGTTGGACGGAGGAAGAAGCTCTGGGGCTGAACATTGTCGTGAAAGAAGAAGAGGAGGATGTTATCGTGAAAGAAGAGGAAGAACCTTTTGGAGTAAAAGAGGAAGAGGAGGCTATCTCAATAAAAGAGGAGGAGGAGGAAGACGTTTTGGGAGTGAAAGAGGAGGAAGGAGAGGAGGAGACTGAAGATCTGGACACCAGTGAGTACTGTTTTAAAAACAGGCCTTCTACTAACGTTCTACACTTAAATATATTTTCACGGGGTTCAGTACGAGAGATCAGTGTTAAACGCTTAATTCAACGGAAATGGCACAGTACTGAATGGCAAATGTAGGCCGTTGTTGTAAATCAGAATTTATTCTTAACTGACTTGCCTAGTTGAATAAAGGTTAAATAAATATTGTAATGAACAGGCAGGGAGCAGGTCTCGAACCCTCGACCTTCAAGCCCGAAGTCCGGCGCGCTATCGACTGTGCCGCAAAAGCATGCTCGAGCGGCAGAGTCGATTTCCGCGCTTATAAACCCAGGGTCGTTACAATATATACATTTTGCCATTTCAAATGGTCACACTCATATTCATCTAATCAGGCCACACCTTACCACAAAACCGTAACACCATGTAGCAAATGTTGAAACGAACTGAACGCACCCCATAACTGTATAAATTATTAAAGGTGCGATCTGCCATTGGTACATGCATTTTGGGGATTTTAAAGGAATGATATAGAGGTCTGGCCATTTTAATTTCTTGGAGAAAATAACTGTCGTACCCTATCAGAACCCAAAATATAAGTTTTACTGCAAAAAAATGTAAACACCAAATTGTAAAGACTTTTTTAGACTAAAAAGATTGCCAAAACTGGTATGAAGCTAAGGGATGGGGATGGAAAAATGTAACCAGAGATATAGATTTTTCGACAAATTCATAGACAGAGACATGGATACAAGGCCTGACCTTGCCGGAAGATTCCGACCCTACCGTTAAGCTTCTTTACACTGAGCTGCACCAGGGTTGGGAACGCAATCATGACTACGTTAAGGCACCACGGAGCTGGCGTGAGATAGGGGTCGGAAAAAACGTACCTCAATGCAGGGATGAGATGGCAGCTGTGGCTCTTGCTGGCTAGTATGAGGACGAAAAGGCGTTTAGAACATTAACCAACGTTTAGAATGTTTAGAACATTTAGAACATTAACCAACGTTTAGAATGTTTAGAACACATTTTGAACATCAACCAACGTTTAGAATGTTTAGAACACGTTTAGAACATTAACCAACGTTTAGAATGTTTAGAACATTAACCAACATTTAGAATGTTTAGAACACGTTTAGAACACGTTTAGAACATTAACCAACGTTTAGAATACGTTTAGAACATTAACCAACGTTTAGAATATTTAGAACAAGTTTAGAACATTAACCAACGTTTAGAATGTTTAGAACACGTTACAGTAACCAACGTTTAGAACACGTTTAGAACATTAACCAATGTTTAGAATGTTTAGAACACGTTTAGAACTAACCAACATTTAGAACACGTTTAGAACATTAACCAACGTTTAGAACATGTTTAGAACATTAACCAACGTTTCGAATGTTTAGAACATTAACCAATGTTTATAATGTTTAGAACACGTTTAGAACATTAACCAACGTTTAGAACACGTTTAGAACACTAACCAACATTTAGAACATGTTTAGAATGTTTAGAACACGTTTAGAACAATAACCAACATTTAGAACACCTTTAGAACATTAACTAACGTTAGAACACGTTTAGAACATTAACCAACATTTAGAACACGTTTAGAACATTAACCAATGTTTAGAATGTTTAGAATACGTTTAGAACATTAACCAACGTTTAGAACACGTTTAGAACACTAACCAACATTTAGAACATGTTTAGAATGTTTAGAACACGTTTAGAACAATAACCAACATTTAGAACACCTTTAGAACATTAACTAACGTTTAGAACACGTTTAGAACATTAACCAACATTTAGAACACGTTTAGAACATTAACCAACATTTAGAACACATTTAGAACATTAACCAATGTTTAAAATGTTTAGAACACGTTTAGAACATTAACCAACGTTTAGAACGTTTAGAACATGAACATTTAGAACACATTTAGAACATGAACCAACGTTTAGAACACATTTAGAACATGAACCAACGTTTAGAACACATTTAGAACATGAACCAACGTTTAGAACACATTAGAACATTAACCAACATTTAGAACACATTTAGAACATTAACCAATGTTGAAAATGTTTGGAACACATTTAGAACATGAACCAACGTTTAGAACACATTTAGAACATGAACCAACGTTTAGAACGTTTAGAACATGAACCAACGTTTAGAACACATTTAGAACATGAACCAACGTTTAGAACACATTTAGAACATGAACCAACATTTAGAACACATTTAGAACATGAACCAACGTTTAGAACATTAACCAACGTTTAGAACACATTTAGAACATGAACCAACGTTTAGAACACATTTAGAACATGAACCAACGTTTAGAACACATTTAGAACATGAACCAACGTTTAGAACACATTTAGAACATGAACCAACGTTTAGAACACATTTAGAACATGAACCAACGTTTAGAACACATTTAGAACATGAACCAACGTTTAGAACACATTTAGAACATTAACCAACGTTTATAACACATTTAGAACATTAACCAATGTTTAGAACATGAACCAACGTTTAGAACACGTTTAGAACATGAACCAACGTTTAGAACACATTTAGAACATGAACCAACGTTTAGAACACGTTTAGAACATGAACCAACGTTTAGAACATGAACCAACGTTTAGAACACATTTAGAACATGAACCAACGTTTAGAACACATTTAGAACATGAACCAACGTTTAGAACACATTTAGAACATGAACCAATGTTTAGAACACATTTAGAACATGAACCACTGTGGTTTATTACCCTTTAAACTACTACTACTAGATTGATGGTTGTAACCATCTATTATCCCATTAACAAATCACCCAAACTTATTTAGTTTCCAAACTTCACATTTCTCCTAGTGTAGGCAACTTATCGTAATGAACGATATCAGCAACAGACCTGTGATAAGTGATCGGTATGGTCGGTGGCGTTTTAGTTTAGCGTTTCCCGCTCTGTTGTTGTTTGGCTAGCGACATTTCTGTAGCGGTCATGTAATTGTCTATATTGCAGTTAACTTTTTAATTGATAGTTTTTTGGGAAAGCCTTCCCATCTCTACCAGAAGGTTATCTTAGTTTATATTAACATCATCGCTGACGGCTACACACAGAGGACAGAGGCATTCCACTGTCGGTTCAGAAAGTGGCAAGTACATTCTATTTTTTTTATTTAAGCTTTATTTAACTAGGCAAGTCAGTTAAGAACAAATTCTTATTTACAATGACGGCCTAGGAACAGTGGGTTGACTGCCCTGTTCAGATTACCTATTCACTGATGCATTTTGTTTCTGTCTTATGATTAACTACTAACTTCAATACATTCAGTTGATTAACTACTACTTCAATACATTCAGTTGATTAACTACTACTTCAATACATTCAGTTGATTAACTTGGGCCAATTCATTCAGGTTCTACTAACTTCAATACATTCAGTTGATTTTGAATATTGTTGAATTCCGTTTTAATGTCTGGATTATGTGATTCAGGGCCCAACATATTAGATAGGTCAGAGATCACAGCTCCTCCGTTTTCAGTTGCAAAGTCATACAATAAAAACTGTTAAGATTCTCTATCAATAGTCTTTAACTTTGGAGCATGGGACAGTTGTAAAGGCTGCTTTCACGCCCCTCCAAGCATCTCTGGGTTGAGATTGAGGGATCTAGTCATAGAAAATAGTTTTTTTATCCTTTGCCGGTTTCATTCAGGCCTCTGTTTAATCAAATAGTTGGTCTGTCTTTGGCAGGAGAAAGATCAGACTCTCACTCTGACAGCGGGAAGAATCCTTCAGGAGAACCAGACCCAGAGACGCCCAAACCAGCAAGACAACACAACTGCTCCCAGTGTGGAAAGAAATGTATCCAGTTATCGCATCTGAAAGAGCATGAGAGAATACATACAGGAGAAAGCCTTACCACTGTTCCCAGTGTGAAAAGAGTTTTACCCAGTTAAATATGCTGAAACGACATGAAATAATACACACAGGAGCGAAGCCTCACCAATGCTCCCAGTGTGGAAATAGTTTTACCCAGCTATGGAACCTGACAGTGCATGAGAGGGCACACACAGAAAAGCCTTACCACTGCTCCCAGTGTGAAAAGAGTTTTAGCTGGTTAGGGAGCCTGAAAGTACATGAGAAAACACACACAGGGGAGAAGCCTTACCACTGCTCTCAGTGTGGAAAGAGATTTTCCCAGTTAGAGCAACTGAAAAAACATAAGAGAACACACACTGCAGAGAAGCCTTACCTCTGCTCCCAGTGTGGGAAGAGATTTACCCTGCTGAGAAACCTGAAAAATCATGAGCTAATACACTCTCTATATAAGCCTTGCCTCTGCTCCCAGTGTGGAAAAACATTTTCTCATCAGATTCCTTGAAAAAACATGAGCTAACGCACTCTGTAAAGAAGCCTTTCCACTGCTCACAGTGTGGAAAGACATTTTTCTCATTAGGGCCCCTGAAACAACATGAGAGAACACACTCAGGGGAGAAACCCTATCATTGCTCTAAGTGTGGAAAGAGTTTTACTTCATCGAATTCCCTGAAAAAACATAAAAGAATACACTCAGGAGTGAAACCCTACCACTGCCATCAGTGTAAAAAAAGTTTTACCCATCATGGCACCTGAAATATCATGAGAGGACACACACAGAAGAAAAATCTTATCATTGCTCCCAGTGTGTAAAGAGTTTTTACCATGTCACATACCTGAAAAAACACGAGCTAACACACTCTGTAGAGAAGCCTTTCCACTGTTCGCATTGTGAAAAGAGTTTTAAGAATTTAAGGAACCTGAAAGTGCATGAGCAAAGACACTGAAAAATCATGAAAGAATACACACTGGATAGAAGCCTTACCAGTTGCTCCTAATGTGAAAGAGATATACCATAAACATGTAAATGCAGAGTCTCAAATAGCTGTCTGTCCCTTTTAATAGCCGGGCAACGGCACACATTTCAGCAAATAAACACTTGTTTCAAATAAACGCTGGGTCTAAAGGAATTGTTAATGAGGTTACCATGAATTGTTTACTAGGCTTTAATGTTTGATTTGTTACATTAGATAAAAAATGATGGCAATCATTTGTTTTTATCACCAGTAAGAAACTGCTAGCCATTGGCTGCTAACAGCTGAGAACTGCTCGCTTACTGGCGAGCACAAAAACAGTCAACAACATTGTGAGTACAGACCCCTAGAAATTGGCTGATCGCCATCTAGTGGCGAAAGTAAGAACGGACAAAAAATGCACAGTCAAAGAGGAGAATAATTATTCTGAAAAAAGAAAATGTGTTTTTTCGCACTGTATATGCCTTTTTTTTTGGAAAAAACACATTTCCTTTATCAGAATTAGATGTATGTATGTATGTATGTATGTATGTATGTATGTATGTATGTATGTATGTATGTATGTATATAAGGAAATAGACACCTGTCTCTAATATAAGCATGTCTCTAATAAGAGCCTGTTGTGTTTAGTGATTTAAGCTAATGAAGACTGTAAAGTTTTACGGAAGTACATCACAGGGTTTTAAAATTCACACTGTTTGCTCCCAGAATTTTGAATGTGTATTTGTTTGACACATACGTTTTAAAAAGTGTACTCATACAAATGCATTTGTTTTTTATTTTAAAAACATGAATTGAACATGGAGTGAGTCTGTTTGAATATAGTGTCAGTTAGAATTTTTCTTTTTTATATCTTATTTATTTTATTTACCTTTATTTAATTAGACAAGTCAGTTAAGAACAGATTCTTATTTACAATGACGACCCTACCAGGGAACAGTGGGTTAACTGTCTTGTTCAGGGGCAGAACGACAGATTTTTACCTTGTCGGCTCAGGGATTCGATCCAGCAACCTTGAATATAGATCTGCTCTGTGATTTAAATGATCATTTTCAAAACTCTGGCTTTGTGCATTTTCTGTATGTGTGTGTTATTCAAGTGCAATATTAATGTGTTGTGATGGGACTAGTCAGGATACTGTTTGTGGACTTTAGCTAAGCATTCACCAACATCATCCCAGAACTGTTGCAGGACAAACTCATCCAGCTGAACGTACCCTACTCCATCTGTTGGTGGATCACTGACTTCCTGACAGACAGGTCACTTCACTGGGAAAACAACTTGCAGACTAATCCAAGTACAGAGGAGAGGTTGACCGCCAGATGGCCTGGTGCAGTCGCAACAACCTTGAACTCAACTCAGTCAACAACCGAACAGTCGCAACAACCTGGAACTCAACTCAGTCGCAACAACCTGGAACTCAACTCAGTCGGCAACAACCTGGAACTCAACTCAGTCGCAACAACCTGGAACTCAACTCAGTCGCAACAACCTGAAACTCAACTCAGTCGCAACAACCTGGAACTCAACGCAGTCGCAACAACCTGGAACTCAACGCAGTCACAACAACCTGGAACTCAACGCAGTCAAAACAACCTGGAACTCAGCGCAGTCGCAACAACCTGGAACTCAACGCAAGTCGCAAACAACCTGGAACTCAACGCAGTCAAAAACAACCTGGAACTCAGCGCAGTCGCAACAACCTGGAACTCAACGCAGTCGCAACAACCTGGAACTCAACGCAGTCAAAACAACCTGGAACTCAGCGCAGTCGCAACAACCTGGAACTCAACGCAGGTCGCAACAACCTGGAACTCAACGCAGTTGCAACAACCTGGAACTCAACGCAGTTTGCAACAACCGTGAAGATGGTGGTTGACTAAAGAAAACGTCCCCCACAAATTCCTAGGGACCATCATCTCCACAAGCTCAACTTAACATCACAGTGGAGGCCATCAGAGGATGTACTGATTGGGGGAGGGGGGGTATATTTTGTTCTCTAGGCCCAATGACATGAGAGGGCAACCATCACACCAACTCATTGAAGTTTGCAGTTTGTGTCTAAAAAAAACACTATTTTGATCAATATAGCTGGAGTGCATCTTTAATGATTTATTTATTTATAACGGTATACCTATGTAATATTATATGACATGCAGAATGTTCACATCATAAATATTTGGTCCAGTGTATGAATGCCTGCCTGTCTGTCATCACTGAGCTTTCAATTGGATTGATTTGTTTTAAGGCATGTGCAGTGGAGCAGGTCGAGAGCTTCAAGTTCCTCACTGTTGCTAGGTAACACGCTGAGATTCATGGGAAGAAGCTGCCAAGGGGAAACTGATTTGCTCCCAATTAAAATTCCTCAGTGTCCAACTCACTAAGATCTTAAAATGGTCCACACACAGTCACGAAGATGGCGCGACAGCATTGACAGTAGAATGGCCATATTGAAGAGCTCAGTGACTTTCAATGTGGCACCGTCATAGGATGCCACCTTTTCCAACCAAGTCAGTTGATCAAATTTCGACCCTGCAAGAGCTGCCCCGGTCAACTATAAGTGCTGTTATGGGGTTGTGGAAACATCTAGGAGCAACAACGGCTCAGCCTCGAAGTGATAGGACACACAAGCTCACAGAACAGGGCCGCTGAGTGCTGAAGTACGTAACGCGTAAAAATCGTCTGTCCTTGGTAGCAACACTCACTACCGATTTCCAAACGGCTTCTGGAAGCATCATTAGCACAATACATGTTTGTTGGGAGCTTCATGAAATGGGTTTCCATGGCCGAACGGCCGCTCACAAGCCTAAGATCACCATGCGCAAAATCAAGCATAGGCTGGAGTGGTGTAAAGCTCAGCACCATTGGACTCTGGAGCAGTGGAAACGCCTTCTCTGGCATGATGAATCACACTTCACCATCTGGCAGTCCGACGGATGAATCTGGGTTTGGCGGATACCCGGAGAACGCTACCTGTCCCAATGCATAGAGCCAACTGTAAAGTTTGGTGGAGGAGGAATAATGGTGTGGGGCTTTTCATGGTTCAGGCTAGGTCTCTTAGTTCCAGTGAAGGGAAATCTTAACACCATAGCATACAATGACATTCTAAATGATTCAATGCTTCCATCTTTGTGGCAACAGTTTGGAGAAGGCCCTTTCCTGTTTCAGCATGACAATGCCCCCGTGCACAAAGTGAGGTCCATACAGAAATGTTTTTTTTCGAGATCGGTGTGGAAGACCTTGAAGCTTAACACTAGAGTCTTATTACCTAAAATGGATCAATTGAAAGAGTGGGTTCACAGCTCCAATCCAGATGTGTGATTGGGGGGGCAGGTAGCCTAGTGGTTAGAGTGGTTAGAGTGGGGGGGGGCAGGTAGCCTAGTGGTTAGAGTGGTTAGAGTGGGGGGGGGGCAGGTAGCCTAGTGGTTAGAGTGGTTAGAGTGGGGGGGGCAGGTAGCCTAGTGGTTAGAGTGGGGGGGCAGGTAGCCTAGTGGTTAGAGTGGTTAGAGTGGGGGGGGGCAGGTAGCCTAGTGGTTAGAGTGGGGGGGGCAGGTAGCCTAGTGGTTAGAGTGGGGGGGGCAAGTAGCCTAGTGGTTAGAGTGGGGGGGGGCAGGTAGCCTAGTGGTTAGAGTGGGGGGGGCAGGTAGACTAGTGGTTAGAGTGGGGGGGGGCAGGTAGCCTAGTGGTTAGAGTGGGGGGGGGCAGGTAGCCTAGTGGTTAGAGTGGGGGGGGGGGGCAGGTAGCCTAGTGGTTAGAGTGGGGGGGGGGCAGGTAGCCTAGTGGTTAGAGTGGGGGGGGGGCAGGTAGCCTAGTGGTTAGAGTGTGGGGGGGGGGCAGGTAGCCTACTGGTTAGAGTGGGGGGGGGGGCAGGTAGCCTAGTGGTTAGAGTGGGGGGGGGGGGAGGTAGCCTAGTGGTTAGAGTGGGGGGGGGCCAGGTAGCCTCGTGGTTAGAGTGGGGGGGCAGGTAGCCTAGTGGTTAGAGTGGGGGGGGGGGGGGGGGGGGGGGGGGGGTGTGGGGGGGGGGGGGGCAGGTAGCCTAGTGGTTAGAGTGGGGGGGGGGGCAGGTAGCCTAGTGGTTAGAGTGGGGGGGGGGGCAGTAGCCTAGTGGTTAGAGTGGGGGGGCAGGTAGCCTAGTGGTTAGAGTGGGGGGGGGGCAGGTAGCCTAGTGGTTAGAGTGGGGGGGGGGGGCAGGTAGCCTGGTTAGAGTGGGGGGGCAGGTAGCCTAGTGTTAGAGTGGGGGGGCAGGTGCGTAGCCTAGTGGTTAGAGTGGGGGGGGGGGCAGGTAGCCTAGTGGTTAGAGTGGGGGGGGGCAGGTAGCCTAGTGGTTAGAGTGGGGGGGGCAGGTAGCTAGTGGTTAGAGTGGGGGGGGGGGGGGCAGGTATCTAGGGTGTTAGAGTGGGGGGGGGGGCCAGTAG